>NC_142765.1:21535894-21687485 GCF_054948205.1 Urtica dioica subsp. dioica
GGTTCTCGAATTAGCTTGTGTTTTACTTGCGCTGCTTAGCTGTATATTATTATACTTTTTTATCGAGTCAATTTTGTTTGTATCATGCAATATATATGACTATTGCGATCGACTAGTAACATGTTTTGTGGGCCTGTATCTGCATGGCATTATTTCGTTTTGTATCATATCAGTTAACTCTCTATTGGTGGAGTATGTGGTCTGTTTCTGTAGCATGCACACTAATTGCGAGTCTGATTTACCTGCTTGTCTAAGATTTTTAATCTTTTTTGTTCAAATATTTTCTATTTGATGCAGGCCCACGAAGCTACATCTTCAACCCTGGATCCTACTCTGGCTGAACTAGAACTTGGTCTTGTAGATATTTTTCTGAGTCTTTGCAGGCTCGAATGGCAGACTGGCTATCAAGAGTTGGCCACGGGCTTATTTCAGGCTGAAATTGAATACAGTTTGTTTTGCCCCTCTTTATTCCTCACTGAACAGAGCAAACAAAGACTGTTTGAGCATTTTTGGGACAGTGATGGGGCAAGAGTAGGAGAAGAAGGTGGTTCTGGTTGGTCGACATGGCTGGCCAAGGAAGAAGAAAATAGGCAAAGGATTTTAAAAGAGGAGGCCTCGGCTGACGAGGTTCAAGGTGGTTGGACGGGTTGGTCAGAACCATTTGCCAAAAATAACGCAAACGAAGGGAATACAGACACCGAAGTGAACAACAACATGGAAGGCGAGGAGCTTCAACCGGGTTTAGAAGATGAGGATGTGGAGGAAGAAGATGATACCGAAGCTTTGCTTAAGAAACTGGGGATCGATGTCGATGCTGCATCAAATGCCGAAATCAAGGACGTTTCTACCTGGATCAGATGGTCGAAAGAAGAGTTGTCAAGGGATCATGATCAATGGATGCCAGTACGTGAGAAATCTAGAGGTATAATCTCTGTGAGACACTCACACACAAAAACTAAAGTATTAAGACTGTAAAAAAGAGAGTTCTTACGGATATTATTTTTTCATCTGTTACAACATTTTATTAATTTCAGTTCAGTAATTGTGTTATTCATATTCACTCGTGTCACTAATCTTAGCTTTGACTGTTTAAACAGCTGGGGTGCTTCTTTCTGGCAGTATTCCTGAGGCTGAGGAAGATGAGCACCTTTCCCGAGTTATAATGTATGAAGATGTTAACGAGTTCCTCTTTTCTTTGAGCTCATTTGAGGCTCGTTTGTCCCTTGTATCCCAATTTGTCGAGTTCTTTGGTGGTAAAATACCCCAATGGTAAGAATCTTCCTGTTCCGTATCGGACATATATCACTAGAAAATTAAATGCTCACTTTAGTCTCCGTAACTGAAGCTTTGAAGTCTAATTTTATTGATCTTGTTTGAGAATTTAAATTTTTTTAAAACAGAATAAGCTGAATTTTCGTTCATAGTGCAGGCTTTTTTGGGTTCCATGCTTAACATACATGTATGCAGTTTTAGTGTTAACATTCTTTCCATTTCTCAACAGGATCTGCTCAAACAACCCAAGTTGGATCGAGAAAAGTCGTAGCATGGAGGAATTGCCAGAATCTTTGCTTGAGATTTTGAGAAAGGTCCACAATTTGAGCAAACTTCAAAATGATACCCAAAATCTCAGTCTCGAATTTCTTTTGGAGGGCACCAACGATATCAATAAGAGGACTGAAATGATGAAGTTTCTTCGTAATGCTACCTTGGCATGCTTAACTGCTTTTCCACGTAACCATATCTTGGAGGAAGCTGTTTTAGTAGCTGAAGAGCTCTCCAATACTAAAATGGACACCGAAGCGTGTTCAGTTACCCCTTGCCGAACTTTGGCGAAGCGTCTCTTAAAAGCTGATCGACAGGTAAAGGATGAATTATTTTATCTTTAATAACTGATCCGCTTGTGCTTTACTATTTCAATTGTAAAAATTATTCACTATAAACTATCATCCTTTGGTGGATATATCCAACAAGCTGCTCGTCTTTATATCAATAGGTTAAAATGTCTTGTTATAGCTTTTTACAGGCGAACCTCCGTCTTTTCCAGTCTAAACCCTAAACACTAAACTCTTATGTAATTATTTTTTAAATATTGGTTATTGACAATCATAGCCATAAACCAATAAAAGGACTGAAAAACAATAAAAAAAAAATACTTTTGAAAGGAAAGGTGGACATAGAAAAGAAGAGACTGAACAGAGAGATGTAATTTTTGTTAAAACGTGGTTCTCTTAGGAATATCAGTATATATCATAATTTGTGCCTGTACGTTTTTTTCCTTATTCCTGGGTTGTTTTTGCGTGAATCCTAATTATGCTCGTATGATAATATCCCTGAAAAAGCGATTTCTACTTTGTTGTGATAGGATATATTGTTATGTGGAGTTTATGCACGAAGAGAGGCTTGTTATGGTAACATTGAACTTGCAAGAAGAGTGTTTGACATGGCATTGTCATCGATCGAGGGGCTGCCTTTGGTAAGGTGTCTTCCAAAAATAATTAGATAAGGAATCCCTATATAAAATGTTACCAAAATGTTACAGCCCTTCACGCTCCATTGTGTCGTGATTTAACTTCTAGATAGTATATTTGTTGATGTCTTCCTCTGAGTCGCATATATAGAGTTTGTATTCACTTCTACCTGGCCACAAGGATGCTGGTTGATGGTGGATTGGCCTGTGCTAGTTTATATGCAATGTTTAGAGAATTTATAGCCTTGGAAATAATTTAATGCCAAGTTTGAGTGGGGGATCAATTTTATGGTATGTTCCGTGGTGTGCTTTTATGCAGTGTGAGGGTTGATTTGTAATGAAAGAAAATAACCAAGTAATTTTTTTAAGTTTCCTTCTCCCAAAGATCGTAGGTTGGGTGAAATGACAAACGAAAAGCCCCGACGTTGAAAAAAAATATAAAATTATTCTAATATTTTGATTGCACAAGTTTTTTGGTTGCTTAAGATTAGGTCAATTAAATAACTGCGCCGGTTTTTAGAGTAATATCAATATAGTATTTCTTTCATTTCATGCTTGCCTTTTAGTTTGCAACCTGCTTAATTATCAGGTTTTGGTTCAAAGTTCAAACTTGCAGAGTGTATTTTTGTTTTCATTCAGTTAACTATAGTTTTTTAGTGCTGATATTTTAATAAGAATATCAATAATATGCAGGAACTGAAGTCCGTTGCCCCTCTTCTTTATTTCTGGTATGCGGAGGCAGAGCTTGCGAATGATCCTTTGAAGAGTAGTGAATCATCGTTACGTGTAATGCATTTATTATCCTGTTTAGGAAGTGGTGAAACATATAGCCCGTTCAGAGGTCAACCGTCAAGTACGCAATTGCTAAGAGCACACCAAGGCTTCAAAGAAAAAATGAAAGCAGTGAGATCATCCTGGGTCCATGGCGTTATAGACGATCAATCTGTCTCTCTTGTATGCTCAGCAGCTTTATTTGAAGAGTTATCATCTGGATGGACAGCGGGTATTCAAGTTTTAGATCAAGCGTTTGCAATGGTCCTTCCAGGTATGTTTAACTCTCAAATCCTACTTTATTTTACTACTGTATAAAATTTCCTTGCGACTCTACTTCTAGTGTAGCTCAACTCCACTACCTCTAACCTATATAGTGTTATCTTTTCATGATCTTCAATTTTAACACATAACATTTGTTAAGCCATGTTTTTAGAAGGGGCATATATATTCCTGTTGCGTTGATCTCTTTCATTTCCATTCAAGAGTTCTTATGTGTTTCCGTTTCCACGCCCCTTTGCGGTTTTTGTCTAATCTTGAAGATCAAATCGTAAATATTGCTCGTACAAGCTTTTTGAAGCTAGTTAGAAACACCTGTTTCAGCAATAGTTATGAACATCATTGGACCTATCTACCTGTACGCGTGTTTTAAATTGCTGCTTAATTTTAGTAGTGAACACATTAGTAACTCATGAAGTGCAACATTTATTTTAATCCTCCGTTCATACATATCTTAGAAGAAAGAAAAGACCCTTTAACTTTAGCAAATTGGTTTACATGGATTTTTCTGCAAACAATAGCAATTTATCTATAATAAAATAATATGGTCTCTTAAATGAGAAAAAGAATATATGAATTCCGAGAGTTATACCAAAAGGGATTGTATATTAGTTAGGTTAACAGTTGTAGAGCAACATGAAAATTAAAAGTGAAACTATTTTTTTTTTTTTTTATCTGAAAAATAAACATTGTTCTTTACATAGCATAGCTAATACAACGCCCAAAGGAAAATTACGAGTTTATAAAATTTGAAGTTTGTAACCTATAACCTTACATATTCATTAGAGTATTATTCGACTATAATCAATTTCAACAAATACTTTATCATGAGTCATAACGGGCTGTTCATAACCTACAGAAAGAAGAAGTCGGACTCATCAGATCGAGTTTTTATTCGAGTTTTGTGTGAGGATGCTTCAAAGACACCTGGATCAGCTAAGCCAGACAAAGTGCTGGGAGTCCGTCTCCGAGGGTCTGCAGATATTTCCTTTCAACGCCGAACTTTGTAGTGCTTTGGTTCACACTGGGCATCTCTACACAACATCCAATAAGCTGCGCCGGGTCTTCGACGAATACTGTCAAAAGTGAGAGATGTTTCCCTTGATGTACTTTTTCATGTCTGTACTATTTTTAGGTGATCGTGATTTTTCACTTAGCAAGAAACATGACCAGGCAGAGAGTTTCCTTTAATCGATTTATTTTCCCTCATCACTTATTTCTTCCAATTAACATTTTTGACCTCACAATTCATGCTGTAGAATTATACATATATTTATTTTGTCTTCTCTTATATTGTTTTTATCATTAGGGGGTCTAAAACGTAGTGTTTGTCTTGGCAGGAAACAATCTGTGATTATGTGGGTTTTTTCGATATCATTTGAGATGAGTAGAGGAGGGTGTCCACACAGGATTTGTGGGTTGTTTGAGAGAGCACTGGGAAACTACGAAATGAGGAATTCGGTTCTACTTTGGAGGTCTTACATCGCCTATGAGGCGAACATTGCATGCAATCCCTCCGCAGCAAAGCGAATTTTCTTCCGGGCGATACATGCTTGTCCTTGGTAAGCATAGAACCTTCTCAAACTTTGATATTTTGATCTCTGAAAACCTGTGATATCTTCATAATCTCAAAGATGGGACATTTTCTT
This sequence comes from Urtica dioica subsp. dioica, assembly GCF_054948205.1. Classification (NCBI taxonomy): domain Eukaryota; kingdom Viridiplantae; phylum Streptophyta; class Magnoliopsida; order Rosales; family Urticaceae; genus Urtica; species Urtica dioica. The sequence continues at coordinate 21,541,061 of NC_142765.1, forward strand.
CTGCTCTGACATGATGTGCTCTTATGATGAATCTTCTGTGAAAGTTTTTATTTTTATTTTTCAATTTAACATGTGAAAGCGCATTGGTAAGTATATAAAGATTGACAGAAGTTATAAGTTAGGCCCATTTCTTTTGGTATCAACAGCTTTAGTGGGACTGTAAACCATTTACGATTAGGATGTAATATTTTTCAATATTCGAACTTGTGTTGGATTCCTATGGCATTGGGCTCGCTGGACGAGATTAAACACACATATATTTGGAATTTTCAAATTTGTTTTGGCGGGTCTATAACTTAGTGTCTAAAATCTCAGGTCTAAAAAGCTGTGGATGGACGGTTTTATGAAACTGAACTCCATTTTGTCTCCGAAAGAGCTGTCAGATCTGCAAGATGTAATGCGGGACAAGGAACTCAATCTGAGGACAGACATGTACGAGATCCTTTTACAAGACGAGATTGCGCTCTGATCATCTCTCTCTTCAAAGTTTTGCACTGTTGTATTTATATCTCTGATGCCACATCTGATAATCTTATAGCATATGGTTTGTTGATTTGGATAGTGTGTGAATATTGGTTTCTTGGGGTGAGGAATGTGTTAGTTTGGAACTCTAGTAAAACCATTTTTGTACGCAAATAAGATACCTTTTTTATGTTAAAAAAATAGTATTTTGTTTTCTGTAAATAGCAATTTGTTTTCTGTAAATAGCCCTCACAATAGCTATGCACTAGGCATTTTGCACGGCTTAAGCACAGACGAGACATTTCACAAAATGACACATTCTACATATAATGCTTCTCAACTCGTTAAAATCTAAAAAATTTCTACAAAATTAACACAATAACGCTATAAATTCCATACAACGAAGTAGAGACCAATTATAAATATTCCAAAGAGAAGAAAATAAATTATTTTGTTAACACCATATTATCATCTTAAATAGACCTACTTTCTGTGGGTCTTGGGCACTTTCATTAAATTTTGACTCAAGATTGGAGGGGTGCGCCGGCCCAAGCAGTAGTGCAAGGCATGGGCGACGCTCGTGGGCCCCAGCAGCAAGCTACTGTGGTGGGCCCACCCCCTTAAAAAATTAATTTAATATCGTGTGGGTCAATGACCCACATATCAGATATTAAACTGATAAGAACAGATACTACACTTGATCTTAGCCAAAAGGCCGAGAAAGGTATGAATTGGAATGACAATTCTTTGGCGCTTTATAGCACGTCAACTCTTGGAAATCTCTGTTCTTTGTCCATGTGGGACTAAATAACATACCAAAAGACAGCTTTGTATAATTCTCAAGGGAATGCTTTTATGTTTTACTTTTGTTACTACTGAGTACTGACTTCCTCGCTCAATTTCTTTCATTGATAAACATCCATTAAAATTATAATCTCATACTATTTTTATTTGTACATATATATATTTTCTGAAAGAAAAAAAAGGATGAAAATGTATAGGAATAGTTAACGAGAGGTATGAGATCAGATGCATTATGAAAGACTAAACTTTTAAGAGTAGACCCTTGTTTCATAGGAATCTGGATTAATATTTTACTAGCAATCGAATGGAATCAAAATCAAATTAAAGATCTCAAGAAAATATCAAAGTAATGTTGGTCTGTTTAATTATTCTAATTTTGTGTCTTAGAAAATGCTTTTGATGTAACATAATATATCGCTTAGTATACAAATAGTAGAATTATTTCAAAGTGCTTGCATGAGCCATTAACTTCTTTTTTTCCTCACACGAAAACTAATTCATAGATTGTTTTCCCTTAAGTGCTTAGAGTGAAGATCAAACTCTCAATCTTGTGTATCATTTTATTGTACCCGGTTTTCGCAAGCCTATTATGATATTCTGCCATTCTGTTGATTTATAGATCACAACTATTCTATAAGTCTGTTAAAAATTATAGCTCAACCATCTAAAACCATCGTTTGCTTATTTTATGAACATATGTGTGAATGTTTCGAAAATTCCGAACAGGGCTCACCATAAATCAAAGTACTTGAATTACGCAAAGATTGCATTATTAGATCAATTTCAGGTTTGGTGAATTGCTATTACATTGTAAACAGACAAAAAACAGAATCCTCCTTTCTAGGATTTATATCTATACGCATATAGTAATGTGTCATTTGTATATAATATCTTGAAGACCTGCAAAGTTTGTGTTTTTTCTTTTTTTTTTTCTTTTTTTTTTGGCCATCACAATGTTCGCAGTCATTAGAAAAACATTTGGCCATTCTCAGTATAGCAACATTATTAGACAATTATAGGATCTCCAATTTACTTCATTTTATGCTCAAATATATATAACTCTATTTTGAAGGAATTAATGAATATTGAAACTCTAACTTACATTGAACTTTAAAATCGAGTTAAACTTTTATAATATTTATATTAATTTTTTTATTGAGTGATAAATATATAAAATTACTGATATATGTAGTCGATAAATTTATGATTAAACTAATAAAATATGGATACATTTTGTGTGTGTGTGTTGAATTGGCGTATTTTTTTTTTTTATATAAGGATATGATTTTATGTATATGTATGTACTAACAATTCAGATATGTTCCCATATTTATAAATTTTTAGACCGCATTAATTATTTCAGACCCAAGGTCATAGACTTCGGTTATAACTGAATTTTTAAAATACAATCAAGGATAAGTAGATGTGGAAAAAATGAAAACAAAACAAGAAAATCAATTATTTATTTGATCAAATTCAACAATTAAAAAAAAAACGCACCGTTATAGGGTACAGTTCCTATATATATGATCATTTTGTTTATGGTGACACTTATAAGAAAGAAAAAAAAATGAGACTTTTTTATATGCAAGAAATTTATTATTCAAATTACACAAATGATCCGGTATTAGTAACAAAAAAATTATGATTTTAACTAAACGAATGAGGTTTTGAACTTTCACGAAAAGTTCTAGTCATATAAACATTGCATTAGTGTATTTTTTCAGGAGATACTCACATTTATTTCTGCAATAATTATAAATCGATATGATATATAACACACAACAATATATCCAATCATACGGAAACAGTATGTAATGTTCACATAAAAGTTAACTCGCTAGTGTAATAATGTACGTCTATATTACTCGGACAAATGCATGTGAAAATATGCGAGCAAAAATACTTGAGAAGTTAAGAACTATCGATCATTAACAAAATGACAATCAGAAAGAAGGAGATACATATGTATATATATATACTGCTGAAAGTTGTCCTTATTATTAATATTATAAATTCGTGTAAATATTGCTTTCATTATCATTGATTATTCAATACTTTAACCTACAAAATGTCACGAATATAATTACAACAGAAATTAAAATGGCATGAATTCATGACTAAAACACTAAATTGTTAGCTTAAGTTATACGTGTATAATATAGCCTTACATATATTACAATATATATATTATGCATGTATATGAATGAACAGTAAACATATAATTATATAAGATGTACCATCACATTGTGTTCGTTTTGATTACGAACTTCCAACAGATAAGAAGTCTATAAACGAACCGTCACTACCACTTTGCCCTAACATTGCTTCCTGATCCACCTCATCATCCGCCTCCAATTTTCTCGCGTTATTATCGATTACTTCGCTCCGATTCGACTCCGCATTGACCCGGAGAAAGTCGTAGAACTCAGTAGGCTGAGTTTTCTCTGCAAAAAACAATTATATAATTATATTAGAGTGTATATTACTCTTTTTTAGAAACCCTATATATAGTTGTTCGTACGCGCGTACCTTGATTTAGCATTGTGATGCAAGGACTACTTGAATCTTGAACACAGAAGAACCCTTTGGGAAACTGGAGAGGATTATTATTGTTGAAAAGTGCTTTACTCAAACTGAAGGTATACTTGTGATGATGGTGAGGATGATCATGGAGTGATATTCTTTGAGTAGTACTACAATTCATGTGCTCAAGTAATGAGAAGTGACTATTCTTATTATTATTATTATTATTATGAATATTGATATCTTGCTTTTCATTATTATTATTATTATTATTATTATTGGCAAGCGATTTTCGGGGGTCGCCGTGGATTAGGGTTTGATGAGAAGCCCTTTTGGCGAAAAGGCGTGATCTTTCTCGGCATCGGCGGGCCATGATGACGTGCCAGTGATTTTTGACGGCGTTGTCGGTCCGACCCGGAAAGAGTCTCGCAATCACGGCCCACCGGTTTCCGTGGACGCGGTGAGAAGCCAAAAGCCTCTCTTCCTCTTCTTCACTGAATGGGCTTCTGTTTATTCTTGGGTCTAGCTGATTGAACCATCTCAACCTACAACTTTTCCCTGCATATATTATATACTTTATTAAATAATTGATATATAATATGATCTGGTTAGCTTTGTTTTTCCAATCAATTAAGAAATTGTCGGTTTTCTTTGTAAAATATTATTATAATATAACTAATTTTGTATCTAGATCAAAAGAAAATAATTACTTGAGGCGAGTCTTGTTCAGAAACCCTAGCTACTAGTCTATATTTGTTGATATTTATAGCCAAACCCTAGCTAGCTAATTGATCATTCTTATATGTAAATACATAATTAGAAAATTGGGAAGGGTTGAAATATAACAATCAGTTAGTTGTAAAACGAGTGTTTGATGATCATATAATTAATTGATTAATTATTAAGTACCTGATCTTCCTTGAAGCTTTTCGGCGATGGCGTTCCAATTATGAGGTCCGTATCGTTCGACCAACTCTCTAAGCTTCTCATCCTCGGCGGGTCTCCAATGGCCTCTAGTGCACATGATTTCTTAAAAGCAGCTATAGATGAACTACAAATTAAAAGCTTCCCTTTTGGTATGTATTGTTTTAAGCAAATCAAAACCAATCAAGGGTTATAATATGTACCAATTAGGGTTCTCTGGAAATGAAAAAAATAAGGACTAGAATTTGATGAGGCCTAGATGAATGAATAGTAAGGGTATTGAAGAAGTAGATAGAGAGAGAGAAGAAGAACGAGAAAGAATAAATCTTGTGAATTTTATATATGTGGATGAGAAAGTGTTTTCCGTTAGAGAAGTGGGAATTAGGGAAGTTTTGGAAAGACCTCACACACCTGCGTTTGATGCAACGTCTTGGCTAACAATAAAAACACCCTATTAGCCCCCTTTTATTTATATATATATATAGCTATCAATATATATGTGTGTCTGTGTCTTTTGTTTTAAAAAGAGAATAAATAAATATATATATAAGGGTTTGCTTCATGTGGTGAAATATGGTTCTGCTTTCGTTATCTTCCCACGTTTCTAACCTACAACGTCTACTTTATAACCCACCTATCTCGCCACCTCTCGTATTTTACATTCTTAAGTTATATATATATATATATTTTTTTAAAACAATTATTTGACTCCTCGTCAAAATTAATCCAAATTATAGACTGACATAATAATATAATAATAAGAAATAATAAAATTATAACTAATTAAGCGACATAAAACTTATAAATTATATTTTAACGAATATTTAGTTAATAACTAAAAAGAAGTTAATTTTATGACATGATAATAGCAGTGGGAAATTAATGGCAATTTAGCAATGTTTCAAAAAACGCCTATTTAGCTTAAGAATACGTCTGAATTAAATTTACGTCTTTGTCTATTTCAAACCCTACTTCACCCGAAACTAATTTACCTGATTACTTTATCTTTCTATTACATTGAATTGAATATTAATAATGTAATAAACTTCTTTTTTTGTTATTGCAAGTTTTTACCTATTATGACATATAAATAAGTATAACTCTTATGATAATACCGTTTGACCAAAGGAAAAATATAGTTAAATACAAATTTATAATTGAAAGTTACTGAAATGTATTCATATAATATATATATATATATATATATATATATTATTAGCCATCTCTTTTAGAGGTGAAAGATGACAAATGTAGTTGGTATCATGTTAGACTGAGATGGAAGTTGTACATACGTATGTGTATAGGGGTGTTCTAATAACGTTTTAGGTTTTGAACGGCTTTCAGACCTAACTAACCACTTTAGTTTAGAATTTAACCTCCAATTGCACGTACGTGGAGACTAATAATAACTCTTTTTTTTTTTTTTTGAAAAGAAGACTAATAATAACTCTGAGACAACAAAATTTCATTACTTTTCAAGTCAAACATATGGTCTCTATTCTTGTTCATAGATAGCTATAGCTGCTTTGTTGCTTTTAACAGTTTGATATATATATATATATATATATATATATATATATATATATATAGATATAATCTCTCCCCCGGATATGGATCTACATGAAAACTGTAACACTATATAACATCATAATTTTTAGAAGAGAAAATATTTATTTTGGTCTTGAATAATTTCAAAATTACATACTTCCTTTAATCTTAGAATTTCAACTGGGCCACGATATATTTTACTCTATCTACATAACTCGAATATATGATTACTTGTATCACATTAGAGATTTCATGTGTGTGTTATTTATTATTACGTGCAAGAAAACTTGACGATTGTCTAAACTAATAAACCGAATTACGTTGGAAGATTGGTATATATATCTATATATATATATATATATGTATATATATATATATGTATATATATATATATATACACGTGGTGAGATCTACTGTAAAGTTTAATATTTTGTTCTCTTTGGTACAATCTCCTTAAGTTTGAGAAACACGTCATCGTCACTATTATACATGATTACTTGACTTTGTCAGCCTTTAATGTAGCATTCGAGACATTATATGTATCTTAGGGTAATTACGCAACAAAACGAGCAAACAAATACAACAATGGCAACCTCCTCAACTAACTAAAAGAAAGAAAATTACGAACCTCTCTCTCTCTCTCTCTCTCTCTCTCTCTCTCTCTCTCTCTCTCCGCCACGTGTACAGAAGTTCGATCCATATTAATATTATGATTTTTTAAAGAAAAAAAATCTCAAACAAGAAGACCCAATTGGTCAGTTACAAAAAAAAACATTCAAAATAGTTTAAACCCAATTTGTAATATTTTTCAAATGAAATAAAATGAATTACTTAAAATTTTGAAGTTTCCTCTCGAAATTAATTAGCAATGGGAGAAGGAACACAAAATCATCTTTATCGCATCCAATGATCAGATGCGAAACATGTCGCATCCAATATCCTGTAACTAATGTCACTGTCGCATAAGACTATTATTTGGTGATGCTCGGTGATATTTTTGGATGCGACTTGTCGCATCCAAAAGTTGTCCGAAGCTAAAGACCCAATTGATTCTAGTGTAATAATGTCTTTTGAACATTACTTTAATCATGAAGTGAACACGGATCGTCGATTCTTGATCAAATCCAATTAGTTAACTTGAATTAAAAGATAATTACCTTGACGGTTAGGGATATAGCCTATGACGGATCGAGGGTTAACGGATTTCACTTCATATACTTGGTTGATGTATATGTATGTGAATGAATCAACACGTTCTAGTGTTTAACGATAAGTATCATTACAAGTTGCAAATAAGCAGCTACAACTTGCAAGAGTGTTACTTTTATTAACAACAAAAATGTGTTGCAACTAGTCATTTCACTAGTTCTTTTTAAGATTTTAACCCAAGTTTTATTTGATTAAAAAAAATAGTCAATCAAGTCTGCAGTAAATTAAATTAGTAAGAGTTAATTTAATTTACTCTTAGTTAATTTAATTTCGTGAACCTGAGCTTTTTTTTAATAAAATCAAACTTGGGTTATTTTTTAAAATGAGGATAGGCTGTACTAGTTTAATTGTACATATTAACAAGAAGTTAAAAGTTGAAGATAATATGACTAGCTTTGTAAAACGATAATCTACACCAGGGACATTTAATTTTTGAATGAAATGTGCATTTTCAACTACTGAAATTTCATTCAATATGATGTTAAGGGAATGAAGTTCTGAAGCTTATTGTGTTCTTTCTGTCACTAAAGTTTTGTTCCCTATTTTCTTGAATTTATAACTACTTCTCAATTTTCTATTAAAAGAAGAATAAAAACTCTCAATTAATTATTAGCCATAATAAAGGTTGCAATAATAGCTTTAATGGTGATCACTCACCAAACAATTACTACACACTTGTGAAAATTATATATCATTGACAAATAAAAATATTATAACAACTGTGTTGCGACGCGGACAAGGTATTAGCCCAAAAAATATTCAAGTAGGATTGTCTCTAAATACGAACGAATTTAATAGTAGAAAGCAAAAGTAAATTTGACGAGGGTGTTATGCTATAGAGAAGATACTAAAGGGTCTCTCTGCGCGTAAGACCGTCGTTGTGTCCTTTTGTTTGACTCTACATTTTATATTTTTAAGTTTTCTAGGTAATTCATAGACTGATCTTGCGGTTATTAATTGATAACCATTCACGCGTCTTCAGAGGGTTATCTCGCGATAATCACCGAGTTTTTGTCTTGTGTTTCGTTATGTGTGAATACTCGAAAACATATCTTGGTGTGTTATTTATTATTAGTTGATGGTCACGTTCTCTTTAGATTACTAGTCTTTTTGACGTATCAACTTCTTTTTCAAGTACAATGAGGAAGAATATGTCCTTACTTTACTTTATAGACTAGTTGTTCCTCTAATATTTTTAACCTCGAACTTAGTCCGCTCGGATCATCTTAAGTTGTTCTTCCGAGTTATTTCGGTGAGTAACATATATGAAGTTAGGTAATATATAGTCAATGTATCATACTAGAAATCCATATTCGTATTATATAATGCAATCAATAATTTTAATGTAGCTATCATTATAATGTGACGTTATATATAATATACTAGAGAAATTAAATGAATTGTTAAATTTTAACTTAAACGATTATATAAGTCAAATTTGATCGCTGATTAGACAAAGCTAATTCATATATTCTTTTATACTCGTGGTATTTCTAATATAATTAACAACTTAGAATATATATATATATATATATATATATATATATATATATATATTAACTTCATATATCAGTTTCCTTATGATCCAATTTGCTTACAAGTTTAATTTAGGTGAATGAGATAAAAAGATTACATCACACTTCAATAAATAGAAGAAGAAAAAACCACCGCCTATAAGTTTTCATTTAAGTATAGCGATCACTTGAATGCAATTTACTTAAAATGTTTGGCACAGATAAACTATACCATCAAGTTTCTGAATTATGAAGTTAATGCGACATAGATCAATTAAATATATATGCTCGTGTATTATATTAAGGTTTCAGTTGACTGTTGGCCTAACATTCTGCCAAGTTGGAGAATAGCTTTGATACAAAGGAGGAAAAAAAGAGAAGAAAATATATTAATTAATTGTATACATATTACATACAGACATTCCTTTCTTCAACTACCATCTCTAAATATCTAACTCTCAATGTCTTCCAACCTTGCTAACTGTCCTTTAATAATTTGCAACTAATAAAACCGTTTTCTTCAACTATCAAACTAACCATAATGCACACATACAACATCTGACTTTAAATTCACACAATCTGTATCAATTTCATAAATAAATAAAAATTAAATAAAAAATTCATAAAGAGTTACAAGACCATCTTGTCTATTATAACAGTTATTGACTGATTACCTCTCAGCGACTATTTAAATAGGCAGTTTTAATTATTTGACTATGTTATATATATATTGTATAGTTATTAATTATCGATATTCATGCCATTAGTAAGCGCTTGAAATAAAAGTCTTTCGTTCTAACAGTTCTAACATATATTATACTGTTAAAACGGTACTCATGCAAAATAATTTGTAGTCAATATATATACTGTTCCATTGGTGATGGTTTATATAATATATATATATATATATATATATATGAATTGTGTGTGTGTTTTTGACTGTTCACCTGTTTCACCAACTTAATTTTTTTTCCGGGTCATCATCAGATCAGCAACTATATCATCAATCAACACACTACCAAAAGAGGTTTAAGAGTTAATTCTCTGTACTTTCTTTTTGCTTGTACCACAACTCTTGTTTATTTCGTTGGGAAATGTGACGGTTATGTTATAGAACATCAAACAGTTGTTGCACGTTGCAAGAAATATTGGATTTCTTATAGCTTTCAATTTTATATCCAACACTATCACAAGCCCTAGATATTATATATATCGTTTGCCCATGCAAGTCAAGATTTTCTGTATAAACTATACCCAACTCAATATTTCTTGGTAACTAAATGTATACGAAGAAGTTACACTCGATTAAAATTATAGTCTAATTATTTAAATATTAAAATTATAGTAAAGTTTTAATTCTTTTATAAATGTCACATACGTATTGTCTTACTACTTTAGGTTCTTTTTTAATTATTAAATAATTAGACTAAAATTTTACAGATAAATATGTGTCATGTGTTTAACTCTCCCTATATTATTGTATGATAATTGTATATATACTTAGTCTCTTAATACTTATATCCAGCTGGTTTAGCCTGTATTAAAAGACCTCATACATGCCATGTGATCTTTTCGAAATGACAACGATCAAAACTCCATCAAATGTAATTTGTACTTTAACGACTAATATGATAGTTATATAAATATATATATATATATATATATATATATATATGTAAGAATGAAATATTACATATATACTTATATTATATGTGCACACACCTACACTAAATGTGAATCGTGATTCAGGCTTTTTTTTTCTTTTCTTTTCTAACAAGTCATTAATTAGTTTTCAGGTTTTGACTAACTGTTACTTGAAACTATAATTGAATAGATTTGACACTAGGTCACCTAATTAGGATGTAGGGTGTTTCTGGGTCCACAAGTAATTTGAACTTCTCAGCTGTAAAACCATCCAAAAAAAAAAAACAGATTTTTATAGGCACATTCCTTTTATCTCTTCTTTTTTCCTGAAATTGTTGTGATCCTGGAATTAGTACAACTACCTATGGAATTGATAATATTATTAACCAATTAAATTAGTGAAACTTTCGATCAGTTCTAATTGGTTGAACTCAATCAATATCTAGCTTAATTAGGGGTTAGATAATACTTAGTGGGTGTATTAGGTATGGATGAGACTGACAAATCTAATTCTTGATAAACAGTAAAAAAAAGTCATGTCTTGGACTTTTGGTAATAAATACGTCAATTAAATGGTGCTTAAAAACTTCAAAACAATAAATCTTGTGTACTCATACTATTTATTTTTACTTCAAATGTGGAAAGAGATAGACGATGTTTACATATGATCTGAAAAATGTCAAATAAGGTCTGCTGGTTCATATCTCTAGTCTAGTGACACTTTTGGAGTATTTAAATACTGTTATAAAATAACAGAAACATTAATTGTCTTGTAAAGGAGAAAAATATTTATATTATATGAAAATGTACGGAAGTGCATCTTTGAGTGTAAATCACTTTTTGAGCTTGAGCTACAGATGGCATTAGGTACAGGACAGGGATATACATGTAAATATATGTAATTGTTTATACAATATTACTTGTAATTAATTCATTTTTATTTTTTGGCCATGTGATGGATATACTAACCGTGATGTAATATAGCACCTTTTTTACATTTTCTTTAGCAGTAGAACTTGAGTCCATATAGGCCTTGTAGTTACTAAATTATATATTAAGATAAATGACAGCCTTCTGAACTATTACGTGTGTAACGACTTGCTTCTTTATTAATTTTTGTTGACATACATTTATGCTGAACAAATAATCGTTTACAACTCTAATTTTTATGTTAGTTTTTTCTAGGATAAATGACATCAATGCACTCTGAACTGTTACACATGTAACGATTTTCTCCTAAATTGATTTTTGGGTGATCTAAGAGTCATTAAATAGCGAAATCATAATTCATTAATCAAAGAGTCATTAAATAGGTTTTTTTTTAATATTATTTATGGTTACATTTCACAATATTGAATATTGAAAAAAAAAAAGCTTTAATTTTCTTTTTTATTCCATTGTGTTGTGATTATCTTTCTTTTTTTTTTTCTTTTTTTTTTTACATATAACGGGGCACTATAGTTTGAGTAATTTTGGAGAATTGCGGTCAGTTCAAGGATGGAGTTATTGACCAAATTAACAAATAACATTTGAAGGATATAGGTTAAATGTATTGGACCTGTGGTTGAAGAAAACTTCAAACATTGCATACGAGCAAAAGACATATAAATTACTGCGAAGAAAGATAAGTGCACTAAAAATTGTTTCTTTCGGCTCAAGTATTGGTTGATATTGCAGTAAACGAAATCATTAGTCCAAAGAATGAATTTTTTTTTAGTCACATTAAACTCATTTATAAATTAAGAGGAAAGGCCGTCATTAAACCTTCAATAAAACTTAAGTTACAAGTCATACTCTATTGCAAACTTTTCTTACTTTGTGTATATGTCGAGCTTGCAAAAGTCCAAGCCACAACGAACTTTACAAAAAAATAAAAAAAATATAAAAATATAAAAATAAAAAAATTATAACACTTTTCTTGCTTTATTGGCTATATCGTAGTTGGGATATCATTAATAGGTCATTATTATTTAAATGAATAAATTAAATGATTTTATGTGTTTTTTTAACAAAAAAAAAAATCAGCAAAATATTTAACTCATTTGAATGGATACTTAAATGGTGATTAAATTCATCAAAAATGTCACTACAGTGACAACAACCACAATATTTATTTTCGGAGATAACCACGATAAATCGTGGCTAACTAGCCGCGACTTTTGATAATACAGCCACAACTTGTCGTGATTGTTGCTATTTTCATATTACCGAGATAGGCCCGATTATGCCGCACAGAGATCTGGTCAATGCATAACGACTCGATGCCGCATCATCATCATCGTCAACACCACCATCAGCATAACGTAAGCCCAATCAGATGACGCGAGCACTATTTGGGGTTGTCTCGTACGCTCATGACACCATTCAAGATGATGACTCCAGGTGCTCCGCTTCCGATTTCTCATGATTTTGTAGACTTATGTACGCAATTCGGTGCTGGTCTTTTTGCTAGTAGTACTCCGACGCAGCCTACTCAAGCAGACATGCCAGCTTAGGAATCTACGTCAACACAGAGGATTCCACCTCCAGTGTCACGTCAATGGTCACCTGAGGCAGAACCAGGCTCGGAGAGCACACCACCACTGAGGACTCAACCATCTCAAGCACCCCCTCGGCAACAGACGACCCCGCCCTCGGTTTCACGTCCACTGCGAGCTGGAGGAGGATCTGGCTCTGGGAGTGCGCCTATTGTAGCACGGAAGAGAGCTAAGATGAGAACTGGTCGGTCTGCTTTGGGAAGTCAGTACGAGTGGTGATTTACTTTACTTTGATAGTATGTTATATTTTGGTTTATTAGCGCCGCGTGCGTTATTTATTTTAGTTTGTTAATACATTATATTTTAGTTTATTAGTATGAGACATTTTATTAGTATGATTATGAATTCATCATATGAATGAAATATATATATTATTTTGGTTTATAAGATTTTATTTGTGTAATTATTTTTACATTTGAAGCATATTAAAAATTGGCGGAACAACAAATTACCCGAAAAAAAGAGCGGAAAAAAATGACGAGAAAATAGGTTTTTTGGCAAAATAATATGACCGAAATCAGCCGCAACAACAACGGAGCAACAGCCGCGACAAAGTCGTGGCTGTTGCTAGTATTTGTTGCAGTGCCATCAAATTTTCTCAAATATATTATTTGATTATATATTCAATCATTAATAAAAATTAATATGTAATAATATTTATTTGCATTATATAACATTTGATCATTTAATATCATTTAGTATATTAAATGGTTATTATTTTTTTATATAATATTTGGTCGTTCAACATTATTGAAGTATATTAAAAAAATTAATAGAACATTGTAAATTTTATTAATAAGCCATATATAATAAGTTAAATTAAACTACTAAACTTCTAATTAGCCAATATTTGACGATACTTTCACAATTTAAATAATATTATTAATATGTATTTAATTTGCATTTAAAACGTGTATGGAGGACAAAATCAGAATGAGTAATTGATTATGAAACGTGTACAAATTTGAGTAGAATAATTTTTTTAAAAGAAAAATTGGATATTTTACAATTTGTAAATCTTACGCGGCTTATTGTGAGTAATTTTTCCCAATAACATGAGTTTTAATTTTTACATCAGTTACACCATATATTATTTAGACGGTGATAACCGAACGCTAATATACCAGTTTTTCGTTTGAATTGCTTTTATTTTACGTAAGTTCCCGAATGAAATTTCAAATGTACAGTTCAAATAGCCAGTTTGAATGTACAATTTATTTCTCTACACAAAAACAAGTCTTCTACCTACTCCTTCTTCTCGAGTATTTTATTTTTGAATTGGTGTGAATTCTAATAGTAGTTTTTGTTCGCCAGAGTTGAACTCGTATTGCGCTATTATATTGATCATATGCTATTCCGTTGTGTCAAAAAACCAATTCTCGTCCATTCCAACACCTTGTGAAAAAACAATCCTCACGTACGCCTTATCGTTTTCTGGTTTTCGATTTGGTTAAACTTTCTTTTTAGTTGTAATTTTTTACATTCCGAATTGTAGTCTTAAATTATAATCAAAGTTTATTATTTGTCTATTTCTCACACATATTCTATGAAAAACGCCGTGGAGTACATTTACTATTTGATTGTTATCATCCAAGAGACAAACATATATGTACATACATCTCTTTTAGTTGTGGTTGTAGAAAGCTTTTAATTTGGAATTTTTTGTTATTTCATATTGCTACCCATTTTACTGTAACATTTATTTCAAAATTGAGAGTCAAATTGTTAATTATGATTAACTACGGGCAAAACGGAATGCGACCACTAAAATCATGAAACCTGTTGCTACTAGTCAATATGGATTAGTGTAAATACATATATTGTTAGTAGTCATCATATATTTCTTTCTAGCAACTAATAATCCCCATTAACGAAATTAATTAGTTTCTATCCCCTAATGATATCCTTTTCTAACTAGTCTCAGTGTTTTCCATGTGGTTCAAATAATATAATGGTGTAGAGCCCACGAATGAATGATGCTCATTTTTTTCATCTATTTCCTTGTTGGTGATTAAAGCAATAGATTTGGCAAATACTTTATGCTAGCATTTCTAACTAAATCAAGGAGTTTTTCAAAAAAGCAGGTGGATAATGTATTCCATTGAATCTTATAAGAATATCATGATATTTCAAATTCAATCAATATAAATACTCGAGTAGCTAGAAGAAATTGTTTTATATTCCTATGGCACTCAATGACGTCGTCTGGAAGAAAACTCCTATGAATAAAAGAGAAATTGCATCAACTACCAACATTTGATAAGTTTTTTCCAATTTTTCACCAAAAATTTAATTTGGCCAAAAATACTAATAAGTCACTTGTACGAATACAATTTTACCCTCAATATGATGTCAACAATTGACATCTATTATAGACATCTGTGAATTTTGAGTTCTCTGTTTATTAACATAGATGTCAACAATCGACATCTATTGTTGAACAATTGATATAAATTATTGACATCAATTGTTGAAGGTAAAATTGTATTTATAAAAATGGTTTAATAGTATTTTTGGCCAAATCAAGCTTTTGATAAATAAAAAATTAGAAAAAACTTATCAAATGATGTTAATTGAAATAATTTCTCTAAATAAAATATCATTAGCCGACAAGGAAAAGGCTCATTCTTATACGGCACATCCATGTTTTATATAATTAAAATTAACATAAAATAAAATAAACCGTTGCAGTCGACATACATACACTACTTGAGATTGATTAGGCCATCAATAGAAAATCAGTAACCTGAAAAAATTTCATATAGTAACAAAATAAACAACAGTATGGCAAGTGAGATTTGCATGAATCATTATTTTTGTCATAACCAGACAAAAAGATCACAACTCCATGTTTAATACAGAAATAGAAAAATAATCAGACCAAAAATTAGATGTTTCATTATAATTATTCACTTTCTATTATATATATACTATACAACAGAAATTGAAACTTTTACACCATGGTAAGTTACAAGAATATTTCAAAAACAATTTGAGAATTGACATGGAATCTAATTCGTTGCATCAACCAAATAAGGCATGCTTGATTGATCGCTATAGGCTGGGATTTTGGTCTGCTAAGTTAGCCGTTAGCACATCGAGACTTACAGGGCAGACAATTCAACTTCTTGATTGCAAGGTCGATATGCCACAAAAGTGCCGTCTCCTGAGAAGGAGCCGGGATTAAAGCATGTGATTCCCGCGTATTTGAATGCTTTTTGCTTGCTCTTGTCCCCTAAAACTATCTGCACAGACAAACAAAATGCATGTCCTATATCAATATCTGAGTAGGGTCTTTGACAAATAACTTCTATTTCGACAATTTTGACCGTCTACGTTTAGAAACTGACTGATGCTCAATGTTCAACTCCACCAAACGAAACAATCAGCAATATAAACATTTAAGAAAAGAGCTTAAGAAATGTATGATCAACATAGTTGGTTTTCACTGTGATATGGTATATTGCGTTACAATATCTTTGCGCATGAAACGGCAAGTGAGATTAGTGCCAGCTGTGAAAACAAAAAATTCCAAACAGTGTATACAAGGTGGGTATTACTTTTATCTTTAACTAAAACTGAACCGAAAAATTAATAGTAACGAGCATTACCGTGTGTGGATTTGGATACAGATATAGGGCTTGATCATAGTTCCAAATAATGGGTTGCACGAAAAGAGGAAGCGGGCAAAGGTGACTCTGGTGGGTTATGGTTGCTACAAGCTGCAACAGAAACTCGAGTCTTGTTAGTTTTATGCAATCGAGTGAACAAACTGGATGAAAAAAAAAGGGAGAAAGAATAGTCTCACATGCTCAAAAGAATCCTCAGTTTCTTCAGTAGAAGGGGTCATCAAACACGATCGTCGCATTCTGTACAGAAGATCCTCTCGAAAAAATACAATCTCCTGGGTATAAAACTTGATTCTGCGCTCCAAATGAAAATCATGAGCATGAAGACACGTCAAGCTTCATGTTTGACATGATATATTTTCGTTTATGTGTGTTTACTTGTAAGACCCACTCTGATAGAACTTCGAAATGTTTTGAAATGATCCAAATTTTAAACCAATAATTTTTTTTTTTTAAAGAAAACTACTTGAATAGGGAAACAGAAATTGAGTCCATAACCCTGGTCAACATCAGATTCGGAAATTATAACGGAACTGTGGAATGACACAAAATGAAGCAACGTGGGCTTTTTTTTGTTTTTTTTTTTTTTGTGTGTTCAGAATAAGCCTTTGTTCTTTCCTTTCAACCTGTAAATCCAAGTTTGAATAAAATATCTCTACAAATAATAGATAATATGGAAATATTGAACTCATTTAACCGATAATTTCTTTTTTGATAATTCAACTACTAAGGTATTAGAAACCAACCTGCAAGGATTACTCGAAAATATGGCATTTGGAAGGTGATCTCTAAGCTCCTCGGTCAAATATTTTGGCAAAGCACACCTGGGTACAACCTTTGATGGGCCTAAAATAAATAAATAAATAAGAAAATTATAGGGAAAAAATGGCTCGGGCATACAACTAACTCTATGTATGCAAATTGCAAAAAAATGAAAGGTATTGTCACAACTTTGGAGGCATATATACCTGCATCATCTGGGCCTGGGATAAATAGAAATCGACTGTGCTCCTTCAGCCGTTTATGCGTTCCAATTATCTCCCCTAGCTTGCCAAATTGTGATCTGCATAGCCAATTTGATCATTACTTGAGCAAGTGTAAGAAACAAATTTCAGACCTATATGAAGAAGAGAATTTTCTACATGTTACCAACCTGAGATTTGAGAAAGAAGGAAACGAAAGGTTACAAGGGTGGGACGAGAAATTCCCCATAAACACAAACAAGGAAGGAACCACCTCCTCGTTCTCAAAGACATCAAGGACAGTTGTTAGCTTTCCCATAGCCTTCACTAATAGAACAGGAACCAAGTTACATTAAGTCATTCAAGGGTAAACTACACTATATAATTAATCATTTGCAAAAAGGAGTGCCAACCACCTCTTCACTGTCTAACCACAAGTCAGAGATTATGACAAACATGTCGTTAACTGCTTTTTTCTCCAAATCTGCAAGTCTGAGCTATTAATTAGCATATAGGAAAACTAGCAACTTATGGTGGATTTTACATAATTAGAGCTACTATTATGAACTACATTCTTCTGAGTGCAGATATTTATTTAACTTTTTGGTAGGATACAGTTTCCTCTTTTGTTAATAAACCGCCTCCAAAAAAGTCATGACCAGCAAGCGATTGCAAAGATTTCTCTCTGTCCTCTAATGGAGGAAATCCACACGTAATGACCTTCATTAAAAACAAAATGTTAGCATTTGAACAGCACAACACCTTGATTATTATCAATAAATAAATTCACATTGTTTTTGTTCCACGCCAAATTTCGCAATCTAACTTGGGGGGAAAATTGTATTATGATGTTTGGCCCTTTTCAAACAAGAAACAGAGTATATTAAATCTCGACAAACCAAACTAAGCATTCATCTACAAGTTCTAACAGAAGGCATCAAGAAGAACTTCTATGATAAACATGATGTTTTTTTTCAGAGAAACTGAAAAAATATATATAAAAAGAGGGGAAAAATACAAACTAGATAGCATTTGGCCATTCGCGGGATAAAACAGAGAGGCTAAAACTCGAAAAGTCAGAATTAAGAGTTGATATCCAAAGACCAATGATCCTGAAAGTACTGTCCCATAGTTCTATGATAAACAAGATGTTAAACCATATTTATATAACGAATGTCTAAATAGTCACGAGAAGGACAATAACGCAAACCTTAAAGATTCCCTCCACAAGCATTTCCCCTTCGGCAACAACTATTGTGTTCTCCGAAAAAAATCCCGTAGTTACCTTGTATTACTAGTCAAGGAAAAAATCAAATGCGCATCTCACTTGAGAATGAAATTATAAACAAGCAGTTTAAGAGCTGATGATGTAGATAAGAAAGGAGAACATCCTGAATTACTATGTAATTATCACAAATGGATTAGCTTGACAAAATTCTTCTGGAATGAATCTCCCTGTAAAAAACTAGTGCAGAAAAAGAGCATACTACAAAATTTGTGTACAAATTTCTAAAATCTGATATGAAAGTCTCGAAGAACAAGCTGAAATTTAATATAACCTTTTTAAAAAAAAAAAAACTATAATGCAGATATGAGTCCAGCTCTGAACCTACAAAGTAGCAAAATTTATCTGATATGTTAACGACATTGAAAGGATATTGCATTTGACAAGTTGATCTCAACTGACGCTGTAAGGTCTTCCAAGTAAAAGTGACCGTCCTCCAATTGAGATATCAAACCCATAACCCATTTTCGGCCCATCTGCCCAACCAACGACTGTATTGGAGATATCTGCAAAGAAATTCCCATTAAAAAAAAGTGAATCATCTCTGGTAGCAGCTAAACCAAAACCTCTCATGTTCTGTAGAACACATGTAACATATGGATCACCTCACAGTTCCCAGAGTTGGAGATTTCTGAATCAAAAGCAGGTTTAGAAAAATGCTGATCGCGAGTGAGCCTCTGAAACAATAAGAGAAACCGGTCCCGGTAAAGGGATGCTTTTGCAGAAGCATCGCCGTGAATGGGCAAACTCCCAGTGTGCCTAGAAACAAAAACCCTTTTGATTGAACGCCCAATTTATGTTACCAAACAAATATGGGAACAAATGTAATAAGATTAAATAATTTAAATTCATATCTCATAAATGCAGAAAGTGCATCCAGATCGTGAATTTTTTTTTTTTTTTTTTTTAAATTCAACACACGTGTAGGAAAGATTCGGTTTTTACCTAACAAGTCTATATGTAATAGAAATTTTGTTTTCACACCAGAGAAAAATCTAAGCCCATCACAGCTAAGACCAAAACATTTTACCAAATTTTAAACTCCCCAATTGAAAACCACAAACCCTATATTTTAATTTTAAAAAAAATCCTGCCATTTCTCAGAAGTACAACATACTCGTAAAAGATCTTCTTGATTGAATCATAACGCAATTTTGGGATCAAGAACGCGTCAACCACGCGTATCGCCGAAGTGCCCGCGGCAGAGACGCCATCGCTCGGTCCCTCGCCGTCTTCGACAGCAGAATCGGCTTTCAACAAAAGTGCGACAATGGCGTCGACGGCTTCCTTATCGATAATCGACGACTTCACTGATACACAACCACCAAAAAGACAGCAAACAAAAATTGAAACTGATTTCACATTCTCTAAAAAAAAACAAAAAAAAAAAAAAACTGGCTAAACGAGAGAGAGAGAGGTTACGAGTATGGTGGTGAAGCTGATCGAGGATAAGATCGATGGCTTCGTCGGAGTCGGAATCTGGGAACCGAGAAGCGAAAGCGACGATCTCGTCGCGAGCGTCGGCTTTGAGAGAATAGCCTCTGATTTTACATTTCCTCTGTACTTTCTTCCCCAGCGAGCCGCTCATCTTCTCTCTCTCTCTCTCTCTCTCTCTCTCTCTAGGGTTTCCCTGCGACAAAGGGTTGCAGTTTTGGCGGGAAAATTGGGGTTTTTGATGTTTATTAAGGCTGTAGGAGGGAAAAAAAAAAAAAGAGTTCTGTCAGTGGCAAGTAGTTAAAGAAGAAATGCTTTGGAACTCTAGCTCGTTGAATTGGGTCAAGTTTTTTTTAGGTTCAGTTTGCGATGTTTGCCCGCAAAATTTGAAGAAATTAAATAAGAAAAATTATTCGATAAAGAAAAAATAAGAAAAATAATAAGGCTGCGACTTCAATAAATCGCAAATTAGTAAAAGTTTCAAGAGTTTAAATAGAATAATTGATTTCGATTATGTAGTAATTAATTCAAATTTTGCTTTCTAATTTTCTCATAGGTTCGCAATTAATATTAGAGATTTTAAAATAACTAATTACTTAATGAGGGTCCTTTAAAATAATAATTAAGGTTTAAGTGATATTAAACAATTAGCCAAACAAAATTTAATGTATCTAAAACACCTTCGTCTTCAAACTCATTTAGCAAATTCTCTCGTCTGAGGTGTCTCCGATTTCCCATCGATCGCCGTAGACTTCTCGTCCCTTCGAATTTCCATAGATCACACACACCTCTCTCCAGTCTCTTTGTCCTCCCAAGTTTCCATTTCCTCACATATCTCTTCAATTCTAATTGCAGCTTCGAAATTGGCTACTAAATATGAAATTCAAACAATCAGAAACCACCACTAAATGGCGATCCATGATCAGAAAGCACCACCGAATTTGTGTGCGAAACCTCGGCTTTGGATTCGAGCGCGAGAGTAAAAAACATGGCGAGGGCACCGATACTTTAAGAATATTTTAGGAGATTTGTGCTCGATCAGAGGAAACTGTGTTCGGATGGTCATCGACAGTGTTTAAGAACTCTGGAATCAAGTAATTTGTGTTTAAGATTAATTACTTTTTTCTTCTGGGTGAAGGATCTATTTATAAGAGTTGGGTCCGGCCCGATCTAGATGGGCTTTTCTTTGAGCTTGGCCTATTGAGCTGTAGAATTCCTTGCAAGTCGCAATGAATTTAATATGGGATTATTCGTATTCTATGACTTCTACAATGATTTTGGACCAAAATCAAATAAGTCCATTTTTATCCTAAACTATGACTACCTATTTTCTTTATGTACAAAAATAACCCCACTCTTATTCCTATTCTCTCTCTCTCTCTCTCTCTCTCTCTCTCTCTCTCTCTCTCAACTCGTGTCTCTCATCTCATGTCTCTATCTCTCATCTTCAACTCGTTTTTTAGTGGATTCATGCTCATAGAAAGAAGGTTTGTTATCATTTTCCTTCATCTATCACTTTGATTATGGAAAAGCTTCGTCATGAAAAAAGTTCATCACTTTGATTAGGGTTTAATGGTTTTCATGAAAAAAAAGTTTTTGTGGTCTTTGAAGTTAAAAAACAATGAAAGAACGATTCTTGGAAGCATGGAAAATCTGGAAAAAATTCTGAAAATTTCTAGGAATCGTTGAAGATTTATTGACATTGTTGCATTTTTATTGACATTAATGTCAATAAATCTTCAACGATTCTGGGAAAATCCTTTGAAGATTTATTGACATCAATGTCAATAAAAATGCATTTTTATTGACATCAATGTCAATAAATCTTCACAGTTTTTTTATTTTTTTTGTTATGATTTTAAATCTTTATAAATGAATTTTAAACGTTTAAAATAGGAAATTAACATCCCGATTACACTCTTTTTATGCAGTAATGGGTGATATTTTAGTGTATGTCAAGCTTAGTGGTACATGGGTTAAACCATGTGTATACAAGGAGGGTGCATCGTTTATACTTGTGCTTTCGGATAGTTTTGAGTACAACCATCTCACGGACGCCTTGTATGCTGAGATGGGGCTCTTACCGTCCACACATTCCATTGTGGTCAAATATGAGACACCATTTTTGGCATTGCCAATAAAGATTACAAACGATAGCCACGTCAAAAGCTACTTGTATTTGAGGAGCCGAGACATTTCCATGTCAGATTATCATCTTGCTATAAATAATATAAACAAACAATGTATATTGACATTGATATAAATAAAAAAAAGAACAGGAATTAATTATTTTTCAATAACTCACTGTGACTTTTTATTGACATTAATACAAATAAGTTCCAATGTTTATTGACATTAATATAAATAAATAAAAAAGAACATGAATTAATTATTTTTCAATAACTCACTGTGACTTTTTATTGACATTAATACAAATAAGTTCCAATGTTTATTGACATTAATATAAATAAAAAAAAGAACAGGAATTAATTATTTTTCAATAACTCATTGTGACTTTTATTGACATTAAAACAAATAAGTTCCAATGTTTATTGACATTAATATAAATAAATTAAAAAAAGAACATGAATTAATTATTTTTCAATAACTCACTGTGACTTTCTATTGACATTAATACAAATAAGTTCCAATGTTTATTGATATTAATATAAATAAAAAAGAACAAGAATTAATTATTTTTCAATAACTCACTGTGACTTTTTATTGACATCACTACCAATAAGTTCCAATGTTTATTGACATTAATATAAATAAAAAAAAAGAACATGCTCATGTTTAGAATTTCAAACAGATAGTTTAGTATGCGCCCATGCGATTGCGGCATGTCATATTCGTAACCTTCCACCTGTGGACTTTTGTACCACCGAGTACTGGAAATGGTGTTATTTAATAAGTTTTAATTTAATGTTGTAACCATTTTGTAATTCTGAATATGATCTAATACTTTAAAATTTAATGTTACTCATAACATGATAACGTTGAAGTATCAATCTCAAACATGTCGGTTTATTGACATCAATGTTAATAAAATATACGGTTTATTGACATCAATGTCAATAAAACAGATGGTTTATTGACTAGACGGTTTATTGACATCAATGTCAATAAACCAGCTACTGTCAACCCCGGCAACACCAAACACATGTTATCAAAATTGAGAATCAACAATATTGTATAAACACACATTTGGGCGCAGTTATCCACCCGACGTTCTCTTGGTTCTACCCGGCCTCGCCTCGCCGACGCTCGTGCGACAGCTCCGTCATGTCTCGGGCCGTGTCCTCGTCGACCCGAACCGCCGCTGTGGGCTCTGCGTAGCCCGCCCTAATCGAGCCTAGACCCTCGAGAACAAAACTCAAACGAAGACCAAACAAAATCGATAACAACTCAGTTACACACGGCAAAAAAAAAAACAGCATACACGGCCAAGTCCAAAACACGTCCAAAAATCAGCAAATACATGGTAAATTCATCCAAAATTCGAAAACAGCCCAAATCAACAATCCCAAGCATAATTCCAAACACAAAATCGACTCACAATATCAACAATTCTCGAGACTATCAAAACCCCCAATTTCTAATGAACATAACCTGATTTTTCGGCCAAAATAATCAAGAGAAAATCTAAACAATAATCTTAATCCATGAATCCGAGTAACAACATCACAACCGAGCTCAAATCACGTCCAGAGTACATCAATTTCACGAAATCAAACCAGAAAATCAAAAATCCCAATCTCATGAACAAATCCTAATCTAAAAATCCATTTTCGGGTTTGATTTTTCTTACCCAATTCATGTGAAATTCACTCTCCTCGGTGGGTTCTCTTCCTTTCCCGGCGTTCGCTTCCCGGTCGGTGTCCACGGCGACGCGCAGCGTTCTCGTCTCCTCGGCCAAGGCGCGCACGGTGGAGAACTGGTGGCTTGAGTTGTCGGCCGAGCTTCCTCTTCCTCCGCGAGCTCAACTCCGTCTCACTCTCACTCTCTCTCTCTCCCGAATTCTCGTTCTTCTTCTTCCTCGCTCAACTCGGCGACAAACCACGAGAACCCCAAACTAATTTTAGGGGTTTGAAACCCCCGTGATAAGCCTCGACGGAGTTCTTTTTTTCCGTCAGCTTCGCGCGCGGTCCCGATGAAACACATCGGTCTTCTTCTCGCCGCCGCTCCTCTTGCTCTCGTCGTCTCTCCCTCTCTCCGTCCTTTTGAGAAACTTAATTTACAAAATGAAGCTTAAATTTCGAGTTGCTACACAACTGGTTTTTGGACGCAAGAGAGAGAGAGAGATAGAGATTTTGGACGAAGAAGAAGAAGAAAAGAAACGCAGAAGAAGAAAAGAAAAGATTTTGGACGGTTTCAAATTTTAATTCCAAATAAAATTAATTGATATAGGTAATAAAATTAAAAGAAAAAGGTTTTAATTTTCTTATAAATTGCAGATTCGAACATAGAACCCATGATTCGGAGTTGCAATTCGAACACATAATGAAGTCATCTCTTAGGAGATATGAATTTTATTATTTAATTTCAATTTAAGGCTATTTTTATTTCAAAATTGGAAATTTGAAAATTAGGATACTGTTTTGGATTTGATTCTGTTTTTCTTATATAAGAGTTAATATCAATGAAAGTGAGATTTTTGACACTATTATCAATTTCAGGGTATAATTTCATAATTTTAGTTAAACAGAAGGTATGATCCCGACATTTTTGAAAATCAAAGGTTAAAGTCGACATTTCACTAAAACACATGGTATAAATGTGTTATTTTCCCTATATACAAAGAAAGAAGATTGAAAGAAAGATGAGCAAAACAGAGGCAGTATATTAGGATGGTTGAGTATTTTCCATGACCTTCTTTTGCTCCTTTTAGATATCTATTGTTTGATTCGATTCAGTGTGAAAGCATAACCCATTTAGTGGCATCAGCCCATTTAGTGACATCAACCCATTTGTTTGTGCCTTGTTTCATTGTAGAAAGATGTTTTTAATATGTTTATTTTATATTTAATTTTTAAAATTTTATAAGGGCATTTTAATCATTTTCCTTCTTGACCCACTTTCATGAGAAAAAGCATGCCCATTTAACTGAGATAATGTTGAAAAAATAGACACAATGACTAAATCGCTAAAAAAATAGTTTGAATACCTTTAAAACAAAAGAAAAAAAAATTATGGACCGTCGGTAGCGAGAAAGGGGGCTACTCGTTTTTTGAACAGGTCTTTCAAAAAGAAACCCTATTACAAAGTTGATTTTGATTAAGTGCTTTCTGGGCCGTCTCAGACCGAAGCGACACACCTACATTACATAGAGATAAAGATGTCATTTATTCTATAAATAAAACTATGGACTTTTCTCTGTAGTGATCGCTCATTTTTCTTTTTTATTCTCAAAAACTTTCATCCAAAACCCAAGGGTGCTTCTTTAATAAGTTTTCAAATGCTAATTATATTCAAAACCTGATGTCAAATGGCATAGGTAGTTACAAATTAATTTCTTATTAAATCTCATCAATGTATTTCACATTTACATTAAGGTATGGTTTAGAAAAGTAATAAGTTTGTGGTATTGGCAATTAAATATTAAATCACGAAATTGTCCAAGCTTATTTGCAGATATTTATCTATAAATTAATTATGTGTCCACAATAATTTATATATTATTTATTATGATTCTTGTGTAATAATGACCCGTATGTAAGTTGTAACTTGTAACTTGTAACAAAGGTAACAACACAAAATATATAATCATTATTATTTTAAAAATAAATGAAAAAATGAACCTAACCTAAAAGTTTAAATATGGCCTAAATTGTGATATACCCTTAAATTAATAAGAGGTATATTTGCAATTTGAAAATAAATAATAATAATAATAATAAGAGGTATATTTGGGCAATAATAATGAAGTTTTGTTAATAGATATATAGATTCACTCTAAAAAAACCTTAAAATCAATTATAAAGATCCATATAGTTTTTTTTAATCCCTGACACTCTCTTTTCATATGCATTCACTCTACAAAAACATAAAAATTGATTATTATTATTATTCATCTTACTTTTCATCCATTCACTTCATGAAGAAAATGTTCTAGAAAATCAACAGCATAAACAAGCCCCATATAATTCAAAAGAACATCAATAGTCTCAACTCTCAAGTTTCAGGAAGACATAGCACAAGCAAGACATGTAATAAGTAATACACTTTTTTTCTTTTTTTTATTTATTTATAAATAAAACACTTAAAAACCATAACAAGCATTAATAGAGAGACAAGTCACACGTCACGCACACACGTGTCCGTATAGACAGTCTCTCAATTGATCAACAAACACCCGTTTTCTTTGCCTTGACGAAGTTCTTCCAGTCGTTGATCACGCGCTCCTGAATCTCCGCGAGTGTCTTCTTGACCACGTGTCCATCCTCTGACGCCGACACGTGTGCGGTCTTTGTGGTCACGATGTGGGCCGGGATCGCCGCGAGCTCCTTCAGAACCTTACAGATGTCTTCGATGAGCCTCTCGCCAAGTGTACGGCTGAAATCTTCTCGGATCACCACGCGGATGACCGCCACGTGTTCCGCGTTGGCGGGCATGGTGTACGCGGGCACGATCCACCCGAACTTCCGCAGCGAATCGGAGATCTGGAACACCGTGTACTGCGAGCTGTCCTTCAATGAGAACGCGACAAGTGGCACGCCGGTCTCCTTTGACAGGATCTTGAACTTCCCTGTTGCCTCGATTCCGTCTTGTAGTGCCTTTGCGTTTGACATGCAGTTCTCCATTATGTGCTTGTATCCCTGTCGTTTTGATTATTAAAATTAGTAATTAGACTTAAAGAAATTTAAATATGGAAAAAGGAAAATAAAAAAAATACCTTGAAACCCAATCGGATGAGCTGATAGTACTGAACAATTATTTGACTAGAACCTGTATAGCAACATGGTGAAAAACGGGTCACATTGACAGTTAAACATTAACTTCGAATTAAGCATATGTTACCATCATTCAATTATTCATGCAAACGCGAAGAAAAAAAAAATTGTCGTTTCAACATTGTATTTATAACGTGTTATTTTTTATTTTTTATTTTTTTTTTTGTGTGGAAAGGAACGTGTTACTTAATTGTATAAAATTAATCTATATGGATCAAATATTTTAACCCCTGCCAAATAAATTAAAATTATGCATTGTTTTTTTCTAGAAAAATAATCACTAAACAAAAATAAGTAGACCCCGCTCCGTCACTAGCATGACATTTTTTTAATCACAAAAGCTATTTGCTTTTTATATTTCCATTGAAGAAAAAAAAGATTGATACTAACTTGCTATCCATAACTACTTCACGAGCAAAATAAGAAAAGAAAAAAATGTAAAAAAATACCTTTGGAGAAGTTGAGAGTGAAAGTAGGCTGATCAGAGCCAAGGTAATTGATATGAAAGATAAGGTCATCAGGCAAGTCATCCTTGCTCCTCCAAACAACCCACCCAACGCCGGCGTAGACGAGCCCATACTTGTGCCCGCTCACATTGATGCTCTTCACCAAAGGTAGCCGAAAATCCCACTCGAGTTCGGGCCACAAGAACGGGGCTATGAATCCCCCGCTAGCCGCGTCCACGTGGATTGGGGTGTCCCAACCGGTCTCGGCGTTCTTTTTCACGAGCAGGTCGTTGAGGAGCTTCACGTCCTCGAACTCGCCCGTTAGGGTCGACCCGAGAATGGCTGCGACGCAGATCGTGTTCTCGTCCACCATCGCAACCGCTTCTTCGGGGTTCATCACGTAGTAATCTTCTTTCAGCTTCACCTCTTTTAGCTCCACCTCGAAGTACCGAGCAAATTTCTCCCAGCATACCTAGTTATTCAACTAGTTTTGATTATTATTATTTGCGGAACATGATCAAATTGTACCTCTCCTATGTACTTTTGTTGATGTCTTCGATGAAAATGTGCGTGTTTTAAATTCCAAATTATAACTAACTAATGCACATGAAACTTGTCAATAAATAACTACTTGTTGATGCGTATTTTGGTAGTATCACTAAATATTTCATAGGGTCAATTAGGTTAGTAGTCCCATCGCTAATCCTATTTTTTAAAAATAGCAAAAGTTTTATTTTATTAAGAAAATAACATACCAGATCGAAGTAAATTAAATTAACTGTTATAATTAATTTAATTTACATCAGTCTTGTCAAAAGTAAACTGTGAACTATTTTTTTTTTTTAATAAAATGAAACTTTGACTATATCCTTAAAAGAAGTTAAGAGATTGGTTAGTTGCAATAAATTATTATATTTCATAAAATATCCCACTAAGAGAAGTTCACTTGAATTTTCTTTTTTGTTCTAATGAAATAATTAGGGATTTTGCTAAAATTGGCATTAAAACTTAGTTTGTGTTTAAATGTGTAATTTTTCACTAAAACTTTGAAACAAATTTTTTAGAGAGGAAAAAACTGTCCAAATCAAAAGTTCATATTAAGTTGTAAAAAAAAAAAGCTTGCATGACTAAAGTGCAATTACATGTTTAGGAAAAGATAATTCAGTCCAAGGATTTTAGTTTGTTGTTTTCTTAAGCTGACTAATAATTATATATATCTGCTCAACAAGTTTATAAATTAATAATTCACTAAACTAATTCATGATCAATGAATCAATGTGGTTTAATTACTTGACATAATGAGTAGTGACTTTGATAGAAGAGAGAAACTGACTTGAACATTAGCTCCGGTGACAATGTTGGGCTTGGTACAAGGTTTTCCGAGGGCAGTCATTTTCTGTTGCCACTTTCGCTTGAAAGCGAGACCGGCGAGCATTATTGCCTCTGACGAACCAATCGTTCCAACTCCAACCGCGGCCTCGGTCTCTCCCACAGGTGCATTGAACAAATGTGCTATCATGTTCACGCAACGATTCTGCGTATTTAAAAGAAGGGTGTTAAAAGAATGTAACAAATTTAGTCAATTTTGTGTGTGTGTTTGTGTGTGTGTGTGTGTGAATAATCATAAATATTCATCTAAAACACCCTCGTTAAAGGTGAAACTTAAAGTTAACTGCGAGTTAGCCGGCGTTGGGCAAAACAAGAAATCTTTATGTTAGATTCCGGATAATCAGTTTCAAAAATGTTAATTTTAACCGAGAAAACGGGCATGTTTAATCTTTACAGTTGGTGCTTAATTGGTACTATGTATTGTTTCATTAATATTTAGTATAGTATTTTTATTTGAAATTTTCTTTTAGTTTGGTTAATCCAGTCTTTTCAAAATTTCTGTTTTATATGATAGTATGTAATTTTTTTTTTCAGCTAGTGTAGTATATTCATTTTATTCAATTGGAAACTATCAAGTTGAACTATAATTTGTAAATTTATATTAAAAGTTAGATAAATTTTCAAACATTATCAAATCAAGAGATCTCAATGGAGATCCAAAAACCATGAAGACTAGGGTCGAAGCCTCGAAGGTCCTTGTAGGAAGGAATATGTCTAGATATATATTATTGACGTTCGTGACTTTTTGCTTAAAATTTGCATCATTGAATGTGTATAATCCGATTTAAGAAAAAAAAAATGTGTATAATTAGTTCACATATAACCAATCTTCAGATTATACGCAAAAGCCAACATATCTGATGTAGTGCGATTAAATGATATGTCATTTCCATTCCACGTTATTTTGAAAACTAAGCTTAGCTTTTTAATCATTTTTTGTTTAATTAATGTGGGATGTTATACTGAATTTAAAATTATTTACTTAAGGGATAATAGTGATGATGACTTTTTTTTTTGTATTTATTTTCTGTGTTATAAATTAATTTGTAAACTTAAGAAAAGTACTGTTAGTGTTATCGTAAATATACCAAAGTTAACAGTTTACTTTAAACTCGAAATAGAATCATGTCATATTTTGTTAGAAAAATAATATGAAATAATAAATAAATTCTACAAAGAAGGGAACGAACAAAGTGTTTGCCGACGAATAAATAAAATAAGATAATAATGGTAGCAAAATAATTCAAGTTATGAGTAGGTCAAGCTAGTGGATACTAGCACCAATCAACTTCGTCCAACCCCGATCTCTCTCTCATTATTTTTTGTCTTTTTTTTTTGTCAATTTAATAATTTAAATTTTGTTGAAAATATAAAAAAATATCTTGGTATGTCCACGTGTCATTCAAATGGGCATGGTATCCGGTGGATATGGCAAGGAGAAGCCACGTCCAAGCACCATAACTCATAACGTTGGAACTATTAATCTCTATGTCTTCTTTTCTTCCTTAATTTAATAGTTTGTTTGTTTTTTTGATCGGAATATTAATAGTTCATTGGAATTTGAATTGGAAGCTCCCATGATATTCAAAACATGTCGTCATCTCACTTCAATGACTGGGATTTATTTTTTTTTTTTCCCACAGAAAACTTAGTTATATATATTAATTTGTTAGAGTCTATAACTAAATTAGTGCATTAATAATTGATAAATTGTTAAGTACTAATTTAGTATCTAATTTACTTAATTTTTTTACCCTTATCTTGTAAAATTTTATCAATTTTAACAACAACAAAAAACGTTACAGCCTTTAAATATAGTCCTTTTTTTCTGTATCATTATGATTCATCTTTAACTTTAACTGACGCTTTACCAATTCACCCGAAAGGATGGATTAAAGAAAAAAAAAAGTTAAAAAAAGAAAAAAAGAAAAGAAAGAATATACAGGTTTATCTCAAAATTTATTGAGAAAGAGAAAAGTAGATCAGCCACCACTTTTAAGGTAGGATTTGGACTATCAGACCCTATTAAAGAATTAAGATCATAAACTTTCTTATCAAAACTAATTAATTGAATGTGTGAAATAGGAAAATAGAGTAATGCATATAATAATTTAATTAAAATAATAAAAAAAAAACTTTTCTTGAATTACTCCCCCTCTTCACTGAAAATCCTTGGCGGAATCATGCAAGTTCGGGGGATATATATACGCCCCTTAACTTTTTAAAATTTCATATTTCACCCACAATATTTTAATTTTAGCCCAAAATCATCTTTTATTTTTCATAAACACCCCTTAAAAAAAAATTATAATCAGAAATCCTAACGCCCCCCTCTCTACTCAAAATCCTCGGCAGAATCACGCGAGGAAGCTCCGTCAACATTACATTTTACCCACAATGTTATAACTTTAGCCCAAAATCATATTTTATTTTCATAAATACCCCAAGTGAACTCATATCATATGGATCCGGATCTCCCTCTCGACTAAAAATCCCCGGCAGAATCACGCGAGCGAGGAAGCTCCGTCAAGTTTTCAAAATTACACATATTTACCCACAAAACAAAAGTATATCTTATTTTTCATGTCGATGGTAAGCAGTGAGAATATATAGGGTTAGAGAGAGAGAGAGGTGAGTTTAGTTACTTGGATCTCGGTGGTGACTGGGTACTCGTCCATGTCGACGTAGTTTTTGTTGATGGAGGCGAGGATGAGGTCGTGGCACTCAGGCTCCATCCACGTGGTGACGAAGGAGGCCAGGTTGAGGCGAGGAGTGCCGTCCAGCATGAGCTCGTCGTGGATCACCTGAAACGCCGCCTCCTTCGGCATCGACTCCTCCGGCATCCTCCACTTCGGCACCGCCCTCTGCACGTACCGCGACGCGAACGTCGACTCCAGATACTCCTCCTCCGCCTCCCGGCTCGCCGTCGTCAGAACCATCTTTCTTTCTTTCTTTCTTTTATATCTTTCGCACACAGACAGAGAGAGAGAGAGAGAGAGAGAGAGAGAGAGAGAGAGAGAGAGAGAGAGAGTGTCTATGAACTGTGAAGAAGAAGATCGATCTCGTGAGATATTGTCTATATATATATATATATATATATATATATATATATATATATATATATATATATATATATATAAAGAGAAATTAACCATTTATCACTAATTTCATAACATTTTCTCACTTTCCACTAAAAGATTAATTTGGCCCAAAATGACACCATCTATGTCAACAATATTGACATCTATTTTTGCCCGTCACTATTAGATGTCAACATTGTTGACATATCGATGGTATTTTAGGCCAATTTTTTTTTTTTTATAAAAAGTAGAAAAATGTTATGAAATTGGTGACAAATGAGACAATTTCTCTCTATATATATATAAAGAGATTAATTTAAATGTGACTTGTTTGACTTTGTAATATAGGGAAAGCTTATATCCCGTGTTAATATAAATTTAAGGCAAAACCTTCGAAACGATTAACAAAAAAAATTAAACAAATTTTTTTGAAATCACTAGTGTAAAAGTAATCTATTTTCAAAATTTTTGCCTTTACTTTTATAGTGATTTCGAAGTTTTTGTATTTATCTTTCTAATTGTTTCAAATTTTTATAATAAGAATATTTTTGAATATTTTACCTAATCAAAAGCTTATTTTTTCTTGAAGTGTTCAACATGTGGAATTTACTTTTCAAATATTAAGTA
Organism: Urtica dioica subsp. dioica; assembly: GCF_054948205.1. Classification (NCBI taxonomy): domain Eukaryota; kingdom Viridiplantae; phylum Streptophyta; class Magnoliopsida; order Rosales; family Urticaceae; genus Urtica; species Urtica dioica. Next base: position 21,574,034 of record NC_142765.1, read on the forward strand.
ACATTAAACTTGATTTTTCAAATTTACCGTATTATAAATTATTAACTGTTATCCATCAATTACGTATTTTTTTTCCCTTAATTTTTATGTGTTTTTTTTTTTATGTTCGTAATGTATATTAACAATTATTTATTGCTATTAGCTATTATCAATCAAATTTGTATACATTTTATGCTCATGTTCGTAATGCATATTTTTTTATAGGTAATTAGTAGTTTTAGTTAATTACTGTTTATAATGTATTTTATTGTTAATAACCGTAAGTAATTATCTATTAATTTTTGCAAACCAAGCTACATTAATTTGAAACTCAAGTTGTGAGCTGGGGTTATATTTATGTCCTTTGTATATAGGTAGCAGAGGTGCAAGATTAAAAGATGGTGCTTATCTGCTACTCTGTAATTGGCCGATTTTGTTTCTTCTCAAAATGTGATTTGTTTGACTTTGTAATATATGGAAATTAGAGATTTTTTTTACCATGTATATACGAATGGATGTAGATAGCTCAAATTTTGCTATTTTTCTTTAAAGCAAATTTATTTTCTTTTGTGTGAGTGAATAACTGAATTAATATAAGGATCAAGCAATTATATAGCCATTTTTAAAGGGCACTGTAGCAAAATAACCAAAATAAAACTATAAAATTTGTTTTTAACTTACGTTTCACAACTTTTAGGGAAATAGTCAACATGTTTATGTGACAATAATTAATGTCTAATTTGCCCTTATTTATTAACAAATTCGTCATTTTCTCTCTCCTACTTTTTTCCTACACTTTTTTTTACATAAAAACTTCAAAAAAATCATATTTATCTCATATGAACTCGAAATTGGTGACAAATGAGACAATTTCTCTCTATATATATATATATAAAGAGATTAATTTAAATGTGACTTGTTTGACTTTGTAATATAAGGAAAGCTTCTCTCCCGTATTAATATAAATTTAAGGCAAAACCTTCTAAACGATTAAAAAAAAATTTAAACAAAATTTTTTGAAATCACTAGTGTAACCTATGTAAAAGTAATCTATTTTCAAAATTTTTGCCTTTACTTTTATAATGATTTCGAAGTTTTTGTATTTATCTTTCTAATTGTTTCGAATATTTATAATAAGAATATTTTTGAATATTTTATCTAATCAAGAGCTTATTTTTTTCCTGAAGTGTTCAACATGGAATTTACTTTTCAAATATTAAGTAACATTTAACTTGATTTTTCAAATTTACCGTATTATAAATTATTAACTGTTATCCATCAATTAAGTATTTTTTTCCCTTCATTTTTATGTGTTTTTTTTATGTTCGTAATGTATATTAACAATTATTTATTGCTATTAGCTATTATCAATCAAATTTGTATACTTTTATGTTCGTGTTCGTAATGCATATTTTATTTTTATAGGTAATTAGTAGTTTTAGTTAATTACTGTTTATAATGTATTTTATTGTTAATAACCGTAAGTAATTATCTATTAATTTTTGCAAACCAAGCTACATTAATTTGAAACTCAAGTTGTGAGCTGGGGTTATATTTATGTCCTATATATATATATATATGTGTGTGTGTGTGTGTGTGATTCGTTTGACTTTGTAATATATGGAAATTAGAGATTTTTTTTACCATGTATATACGAATGGATGTAGACAGTGACGGAGCCGGAAAAACCCATCAGGGGGGCTAATTTAAAAAAAAAAAAAATCAGGGGAGGCTTGATTGTAAAAAATTTATAAAAATTGGGCAAAATTATAAATTTTCAAGTGAAAAAAATGTAATTTTTTTTTTTAAATGGGCAAAAAGTGCAAAAAAAATTTTTTTGAGGGGAGGCTTAAGCCCCTGCTGGGTCTATACTGGCTCCGTCACTGGATGTAGATAGCTCAAATTTTGCTAAGGTTTTTTTTTTTTTTTTTTTTTTTTTTTTAAAAGCAAGTTTATCTTCTTTTGTGTGAGTGAATAACTGAATTAATATAAGGATCAAGCGATTATTTAGTCATTTTTAAGTTTGAGTTTAACAAAATTACTAAATTTTTTAAAATTGAGGTAAAATAGCTCAAAATTTAAAAATTCACAAAAATACCATTATGCTAAACCAAACAGTGTGAGCCAAATACTGAAAGATCTTCATCCTCATTCCCCAATCCAACTCCTCACTTCTCAGACCGTACAAAACATTTGCGAGGCTTCCTCCGCGGATGAACTCATATACCAAATATGTTACAGTACCTTTCGTGGAAGTTGTTTGTGGCGTTGGCGGTCTCACAGAACATGATTTTCGTGTCCGTTTCTCATCATAGGTCGTGGAATCTGTTGCTGTTTTTTCCGTTTGCCTTCTGGATTTTCATTTCCGTCACGATCTCCGTGGATCTTTGTTGCCGCCATGGAACCGCCGTCGTTGATGATCGAAGGTCGGCGATCTAGAGAATGCCGCCATCAATTTCCGTCACCACCGTCTTCGATTGCCATATCCATCGTCGTCGATCTCTGTGGCCAATATCGTCGTCGATCGTCGATTACCATCGTCGTCAATCGCCACAAGTCATCGATCTCTGTCGATCGCCATAGCTGTCTCCGTCATTCCCATCCATCTCGTGCAAATTAACTTTTTCTTCTACGAGTTGGATAACTAAACCCTCAAACTAATTTATCTCTCTCTCTCTCTCCCCTTTTCTTATTTTGAACCACTTTTTTTTCTCTCGGCCCGCTCTCGAACATCGATTATGTGCTCCTTTGATCCGCGTTTCCGAGACTAAGGCAAAATAAAACTCCAGGGTTGTCATTAAGTCGTCATTTCTTCTCAGTGCCGCGCGGCTCAGACTCCAAGCGCTGTCTATGAAAAACTAGAAATTTTTGTAAAAAAAAATTCTTGGAAATTTTCGGATTTTTTTTAGAAATAAATGGAACTTTAATGAAGATTAGTCTGAGTTTTTGGGTTTACAAATAAAGCTAAGAAACGAAATTTGTGAAAATTTTATTTTTAATTAAAAAAGTAGAATAAAATATTTCTAGAAATTCGGAGCCCATAACACTTGTCATTAATTGTTGAATTTTTTAAATTATTTACTTTTTTCTTTGTTAATTATCGCACCTTTAATATGAGGATATTTAAGTCAAATATAATTGTAATTGATTATTTTTCTACACGTTTGCAAATATATCCTTTTTTTTTCCTACAAATTTACAATGTCTAAAAATGATGTAACTTTTCGTTCTTTTTTTTTTTTTTTTTTTTTTTTTTTTTTTTTTTTTGCTGTGTGTGTGAATAATTTAACCTTTCATTTTCATTTTTGAGTTGTAGCATATGCTCGACCCATTTGGCCACCAATCACCATCAATCTAACTTTTTATACAAAATATCTAATTCCACTTTGTTTATAAGGAATAAACATCAAACCTCACAAATACTACTATGTGAATGTGATCATTATTGAAGGTACAAGCAATAAACATCACCCTCACAAATACTACTAACATGTGAATGTCATCATTATTGAAGGGTACGAAATTTTTGTTTTCTGATTTTCAAAAGAGTCGTAAATTACGCTATAGACACATCTAGACATTGAAAGGAAGTGAAAATGTCATTAGTGTGCCTTCCGTTGTTTAACAGAGGTGGCACTTCTATTAGACAATATTTTGCCTTATGGATATTAACGGAAGTGATATTTCCGTTAGACAACTTTTTAGCTTAATGGAAGGGGTAATTTTCGATTTTTAATTAAAAATAATAATTAATAAGAGATAAATAATAACAACCGTTAGATGTATAATTATCAACGGTTCAGAATATCTAATTCCATTATTTGTTTGTAGGACAAGCAATAAACATCACCCTCACAAATACTACTAACATGTGAATGTGATCATTATTGAAGGGTACAAAATTTTTGTGTTTTGATTTTCAACAGAGTCACAAATTACGCTATAGACACATCTGGACATTGAAATGAAGTGAAAATACCATTAGTGTGCCTTCCATTGTCTAACAGAAGTGGCACTTCTATTAGACAATTTTTTGCCTTCTGGATATTAACGGAAGTGATATTTCCGTTAGACAATTTTTTAGCTTAATGGAAGGTGTAATTTTCAATTTTTAATTAAAAATAATAATTAATAAGAGATAAATAATACCAGCTGTTAGATGTATAATTATCAACGGTTCATAATTTTTTGAATTAAAAAATACAAATGACTAATGGAAATTAACGGAAGGAATGACTTCCGATAGCATTCTTCCGCTTTCAAAACGCTATTGGAAGAATTCATTCCGATACCGTTAGCTACGGAAATGGTACTTCCGTGAGGCAAAAAAAAAAAAATAGAAGTTTTCCTTCTATTAAGTTATGTTCCAATTAGCCAGCATTTAACATGGACAATACAATAAAAATCTCAGAAAGTTATAATCTCTCATAATTTCAGACATGTAAACCAGCTCAAACTTAATTTGTTTTGTCGGATGACAAAGCATGTCCGTGAACAGTGACGGAACCGAGGAGAGAAAATTTGAAAAAAAAAATAAGAAAAGGTAAATTAAAAAAAAATCATATAAATCTGAACTAAAAATATTATAAAATGTAAAAAAATTAAGGGTAAAATTTGTAATTTTTAAAATTTCAGGGGGCATTGACCCACCCTGATCTCTATGAACGCTCCGCCATTGTCCGTGAACATGAATTCCATAGGATTTCAATGGACATGTTTAATAACTTATATTACAATGAAAAAAATATTAAGTTTTTATTTTTATTTTGGAAATATTAATCAGAATCAAATGTAAATTTAAATGTTGAGTCAAGGTTCAAAATTTCGTTTTCGACGTTATTTCGAGCCTCCTGATTTACGAAAAACCGACACGATGACGAAAAATTGAACGGGAAAAATGTGGAAAATGGCAACTGATATACCGTTTTTCATGAAAAACCGACATGACAATAGAAAACCAAACACATATAATGTTGCAGAATACATTAAAATATATACACATATATACATACATATATTTTCCAATCTGTAAACTTAGATATATATCTCAAAATATGTCTACCCAATACACATATTATATATATATACATGCACATATATATATAAATACGTGTATATAAATATATTTCTACCCAATACACATATTTATAATTTTTTTTTGTAATTTTATTTATTTATATATGTCGTCTATTTTTTTGTTAAAAAATACGTTTAGTACGTAAGTATCAAGTTCATTGTCTTTAATGGGTTTATACTTTTTCTTTTTCATTTAGCCTACTTGGGCATTTGTTTATTTTGGCCCACTAGGGCTTTTAATATCTTCCTTCTCCAACCATTATATTGCTCTAGATACACGCTCAAACCAAAAACGCCGCGCAAAAAAAAAAAAAAAGTGAAAACAGCGCAACACAGACAAACATTTCCGAAAGTGACGCGGACTTTCGTTGATTCTCGCCGACATATTCATGTTTTCAACTACAACGTGTCAAAACGACACTGATGGAGGCTATTGTCACCGAAGCTCGCTGAAAAATTGAGCGTCTCCGTTATTTTTTTTTTGGAGAGTCCGAAAATCGCCGCAGCGTTTTTTTGCCTTGATTGTTTTCAATTGTCGCCGAAATTATGCATGTTTTCAGCCGAATGACTTGTCGTCTCGCCAAACTATCGAACGACATATGACGAAAAAACGAAAAAATGTCGTATGTGGTGGCCGTCAGTCCACCTGACAGTGGATTAGAACGTTGTGTATGTCGTCTTGCGGGATTAAAATGAAGTAAAATCTTGTGTGCATGATTGGTGGGGTTTGAGGCTTGAGCATAGCAATTAGCAAGATATCATATTTTTCTCCGCTCTAATGTTTATATTATATATGTATATATATATATATATATATATATATATATCTATATATTAATATATACGAAAAAGAAAACTAGCAAAAGTATATGCTTCATCACTGTCAGGTGTCAGCTGTGGATTTTGTGGTCTCAAATCAGCGATTCAAAGAAGGAAGACAAAATCTAGCCGTTTTTAAAGCATCTTCAGAGGATACAAGCCTTGAATCTTGAATGTGTTTATTAATTAAGTTGGGATAAATATTTAAGCAAATTCAACATAGACCAAACCTTTTTTTTTTCTTTCTTGTTTTTGCTCCAAAAGAAAACATAGAGCAAACTTCATAGCCTTTGTTTGTGGTTTGACTTTGTGAACGCCTTTTAGATCAGATGCATTACAGCTATTTGATAATCTATGATATAAATCAGCCATAAATAGAAAATTAATTCAATAGTATGAAACTGAGGTTTATAAAAAGAAAAATATATGGATCATTTACCTACACTAAACAAATATGGATCACAAATGTCTCTAAGTAGTGACATGTGGCGAAATAAAGATATAGAAATATCCTTCGGCATTTTGGTTTCAATTAATAATTAAGAGCTTTCTATTCAGGAAACGCAAATATCTAACTTCAATAACAAATATCCTCACGTAATTTATTGAAAAACGTTGACTGTTTAGCCAAAATGAAGTTTCATATTGGCTATAAAACTGCTCTACCCTAATTTATTCATCTGTTTTTGACCATTGAACCAGCGACATTTTAGTCTTTTCCCAACGAAATATAGGAAACGCTATATTAATATCATTCTATAAATTTTAAACAGATTTTGTTGTTTAAATTATTGATTCTTATACTATATAGTTTGTATGAGACATATTGAATATTATATCAGTATCCAAATCGCATATTTGGACTTGAACGAGTATTAAAGAAGTGGGTTGAACCAAAATAATCCTCAATATTAAGAATTGTCCAGGCGCCAATATAAACTATTGAAAATACACGTATGTTTGTGGTTCGAACTCCAAGCCGAACTGTCAAATCTGCGAAAAACAGGGACACACCGCGCTCGCGTGCTAGAACATAATGGATGAGTCGTTCCAAACGACTGACAACCACTGCAGCAACTCAACACACACTGATGCCAAAGGTGCATTAGCATTCTTCACCGGTCCTGACTGTCTACGATCCAAGCTGGTACGCGGATTCAAGAGCCACCAATCACGTCACTGTAGAGCTCGATGGCTTTTAATTGAGCACAGACTATAAAGACAAAGGTAAACTGATGGTTGGGAATGGTAAGACGCTTAACATTACACATGTAGGTTTTACTACTTTACCTGGCAATAGCAAATTGAAAACTAGACCAGTAGCCTAGAAAAATGTCCTTAGAGTACTGATATTAGGAAGAGCCTAGTGAGTATATCAAAACTAACTGCTGATAACACTGTTTATGTTGAGTTTCATCAAAATTTATGTGTGATCAAGGAAAAGAGAACATGGAATGAGCTACTTCGAGTTGTGCTTGACAATAGACTTTATCTCATGTCACATTCTTCTCAAAAGCATCAGAGTCAGTGTCAAACTCAGTGTCATCCCTCAAGGTCTATACCACAGTCTCTTAGTGTTGTCCAAATAGATACAAATGTTGAGTCACAATGTAGTTTTGTTTGTCATGATGTTCACAATGTTGTAGAACAAAATGGTAATGCATGTACACATACCTGCAATAATTTCAATTTAGCTTCAGATAAGTGGTAATTGTGGCATAGAAGGTTAGGAAATGCATCTAGTAACCTTATGCATGTCCTAACCTTCTATGCTAAATTTAACCAAATGGTATTTGGTTAGGATATTTTGTGCCTTTTTTTAAAAGGAAAATGGAATATATATATTCAACACCCTTGTCCCCATGTTCATGATCAAAATGGGCGTGCAGAAAGAAAACATATGTATATTGTAGAGTTAGGTCTTACAATGTTAGCTCAAGGCAAAATTCCTTTGTCATTTTAGTGGGATGCATTTAATACTGCCTCCTATGTCATAAACACACTTCCTATACCTGTGTTACAGAACAAAAGCCCTTATCAAAATTTGTTTTGCAGAAAGCCAGATTATCAGTTTCTCAAGGTTTTTGGAGTTCTGTGTTTCCTCATTTGAGACCATACAACAATCATAAGTAGAATTTTAGGTCACATAAATGTCTCTTTCTAGGATATAAATGTCTTAGCTTATCAGGTTGCATATAGTCACTAGAAATGCAGTCTTTAATGAGTTTGAATTTCCTTACACTGAACTGTTTGGCCTCAAAACCAATTCATCTACTGAGTCAAATTCTATCACACTCCATACAGCTTTGTTCCATGCTCTAGTTTTAGAATTGACTGTGACAGTGATAGCTCCAACGTGCAAGCATCTCTTGAAGCAGCAAATTCTGTGCAATCTGGTTTATACACTTCACCAACTTCATCAGCTCATATGCCTTTCACCACACACAAATGATCCAAGCCCTTCTCATACACCTGAACCAACCTCTTCTCACCAGCATGATTCTCAGCGAGTTCAATCTACACCTAACCCTCTCAATATCTCACCTAATCTTGTCATTGACCTTCCTTTGCCGAGCCAAGAACTGCACATGTAATCACAAATACTCACATCATGACCACACACTCCAAAGTTGGAGTATTCAAACCTAAAGCCCTACTTGCCATAAAGCACCTCTTTACCGTTGCCTATGGTCCAATAAAACCTTCTTCTGTGTGTCAAGCAACTGCCAATCCCAACCGGAAGGGAGCTATTAATGAAGAGATCAAGGCCCTAGTGCAGAATGATACTTGGGACTCAATGCCATATAAGTCATAATAAAATGTTGTTGGCAGCAAATGGGTGTTAAGCTCAAGTTCAAACCAGATGGCACGATCTACAGGTACAAAGCACGGTTCATGGCTAAGAGTTATGCTCAGAATCCTAGTGTGGATTTCACTGAGACATTCATCCATGTGATCAAGTCTGAGACAGTGAGAGTTGTGCTCACTCTTGTTGTGCACAGAGGATGAGATATACATCAGCTGGACGTCAACAACGCTTTTCTAAATGGCGTGCTTTAAGAAGAAGTCTACATGGGATAAGGTTATCAACACAACAAAGGCAGATCATGTGTGCGAATTGAAGAATGCCCTCTATGGGCTAAAACAGGCTCCCAGAGCCTGGTTTGAGAGACATGCAAACACTTGTTGGTTGGGATTTTGCAAACTCCAAAGCTGACATGTCTCTATTCATTTTTGAAAGAGACAGAGTGTTGATCAATTTACTAGTTTATATTGACGATATCCTGGTGACATGAAACAATGACAAAGTGATTTAAGGGCATATTGATGATCTGAATGCTCAGTTTGCTTTGAAGAGGCTTGGCTCACTTCATTACTTTTTGGGTATTGAAGCTTACATAGATAGCACAGGTCTTTATCTGTCACAAGCAAAGTACATTTCTGATCTCTTGGTGAAGACGAAAATGACAGGTGCCTTGAACAACCGTTATACTTTGTCTTGCCTTGAACAATTGTTATACTTTGTTTTGCCAAACTTAAACCTATGCCACAAAGGATCCAACAAATTCCACTTATTAGGTTATCGGTTTGGTAATTTGGTCAACATGACCCATTGATAGATTGTAAATAGTTAAATGACTATGTAATCTAGATGTTGAACCAATTGTAGTGGAAATAGGAGGTGATGAGAGTCACATATTTTTCCCTAACCATTTGCATCACCATCACTTACAAAATCATCGTGAAAATGGTATTATTGCCTCTATTTTTAAAAATAATAGATTTTTTATACCTCTTTCATATCATTCTCATAGTAATATCTCATATTTACATATAACTTTACACTAAAAAAAGTTATTGATTGGAAAAAAAAAACTTAAAATAAGGTAAGTATAACCAAGGACGAAGCCAGAGCCAGTCCATGAAGAGTTTTAGCCCCCCAAAAAAAGTGCACTTTTTTTTCCACTTTTTTCATAAATTTTTACATTTTTTATCCTAAAAATTTATAAATTAGTCCCTTGATTTTTTTTTTTTTTTTTTTTTTTTTTTTTTTTGCAATCAGCCTCCCTAATCTAAATTCTTAGCGTCATCCTTGCTAATAAGTGTCTACCATAAAAAAAAGGGGGCCGTGGTGTACAAATTCCAAAATCATTTCTGTAATATATAGCATGTATCTCATGTTTCTAAAATGATTCTACCCTTACTATTGAACCGTTATTCATTTAAAAATATATTTCGGTTAAAACAACGAAAGTTTTATTTGAGTTACTTTGTTAAACAATAATATATAGAGGATCTAAAATTACAAAAAAAAATATATCATTTAAGGAGGTGACCGCCAAAAAGGAAAATTTAAGAACCAAAATAAAATTACCTGACACGAATTCATAGGCACTTGAAAAAAAAAACACTATAATATACAAAGGAAATGAGATGATGTTAAACAGGAAGCTCATGATTTTCTTCTCTCTCTTTGAATTGGCCTTCAATCGCTCTACTCAGTTCGTCAAAGGCATAAAAAGGTGCATGAAAACTTATCAATTCCAATACAATTTTAAAGAAACAAATACACCAAAACACCAAACAAACCCAACCTAGAATAGGAAATACGATAATCATCAGCAAAATAGAAGCTAGAGCGCCGGAGAATATACTTATTTTGCTCATAATGATCGACGTAGCTGTAACGTTGTCATTTGGATGGTTATGGGATGAGATTTCAACTATCATTGGTGTCGTTGTCGTTTTTGCGCATGAGAAAACGTAAGCTAGTAACACCACAAAAAAAGTGGGCAATAATCGAGTGTGTGTTTCAAAAGGTGACAAACTTTTTGACTGAAACTCCACTTGGATAAATGCACACAATACACTGATTATGAACACTATGACTCCGTTGAACGACATTGAATCTGTTGTCGTATTCCGTTGCACTGACCGTCCTCTTATTTCCACTTCGATTCTAGGACCTTATAAAATATATAATAAAAAAAATTATGATCAATATATCTAGCTTCACAACTGCAAATGAATGAATGAGAGTAGCAGAGAACTTCTTAAAAACTTAAAAAGACCATCAAATCTACTGAAAAATTGGAGGAAAATTAAACTTCTCTTAAGTCTTATCTTAACTACACAAAAATCAATTTTTTTTAAATAAACACAAACATAAGTAAATAATGAAATGAACATGAGTTGCATAGAAACGAAGTAAAGAAACAGAAAAGTGACAAGGACAAAAATAAGAAATTGCTGTTTGGAGGAAGTTCCTATTGAGTATTGACTAACATACTTTCCGTTAAAGGACTCGAGTGGATGAAGTTATAGTTTACAGTTTACATGTACTCAAGTATGTGCATATATATATAATATAAGAAACGAGTCTCAAAAGTTTAAATCTTGATCTTCTAGCGTCGGTTGGGGAAAGAAAAAATATAAGTAAAATTCTGCGAAGGACGCTGGGTATTGTGAAAACGACATTCTCATTGTTTTCCAGTGGTAAGCATAAGTGGATAGAGAGAAGGGGTATTGTCGTAATTAACTGGTGTTTGACAGTCACGGTAAGCATAAGCTGGATAAAGAGAAGGGGTATTGTCGTAATTCGCGGTAAGCAAAGTGTAATCAGCCACATATTGACAACGACGTTCCGACACCATTGATGGACGGACCAATACGTTTATTACTTTATTGATTTAGTCACATCCTTAAGTTTAGTGGCCTTAGCTTAGGTAGGGTCGGGGAGAACCAACGCTGTGTCGTCTTTCTAAAATAACCAACGCTGACACATGAATGGAAAATCACCCTGAATTCAACACATCGCTTCACCTTTGACTTGGAAATTCGTTAGCCACTCCAAACATAAATGTTTGCGTTTTAGTCAACGTTTAGTAAATATTTGATAAATAGCCAAAAATAACGTGGCAGCATGTTAGGTTTTTTCGGCTTTCCTGATTTGCTTTTCATTTTATTTTCGTTTCAAATTTGACTTATTCGCTTGAATTTAAATAATTATATTTTTTTTTTAATTTCAAATCCCTACTAAATAGCATTAAGTTATGGAAGTTTTGTGGAATTAGTCGCTTTAAATAAGCGAGTTTATTTTAATAAGGCAGTTTCATATTCAAATTTGTTCGAGCGGCCATTGTTCTTCATGTTACTACATATTTACATAATATATTTTCAAATAGCCAACGTTTTGGAATCACTCAATTTAGAGTTCATATGAGATAGATATAGATTTTTGAAGTTTTTATGAAAAACAAGTAGAAAATAAAATAGGAGAGAGAAAGTGACGAATTCAAAACTATGAGAGAAAAAAATGAAGAATTTAAAAAGCTAATGTCATAAAAGTAATTTTTATTAGCTATCATTTATGCCACTTAAGCTGTTTGGCTATTTTTTCCAAATGTTTGCAAACGCTGGCTATTTTCAAAACATGAATATTTTTGTTGGCTATTAAACTGCAGTGCCCTATAATCCGTTTGTGTGTGCGTAGAGAAGGGATTTTTTTGAATTTTTTAATATATTAAAATAATAATATAGATTAATTATTTATTTTTTAAGTATCAAAATTGCCAAATGTTGACATGTGGCATTGACATCCCAAGTTAACAGCTTGGTAGTAACGGAGATACAAAAAAAAACATTAAGTATTTATCCCCCGACTTTTAGACAATAGGTATGTAAGTGCAACAACCAACAAACATCATGTATTTATGCCGCTATTTTCTCATGTCAAAATATGTTTACCTAATTAAGTTAAGAGTGTGTTTGGTTGGAGGTAATGTAATAATTACATTCTTAAAAATTTCGTTAAGGTAATCACATTTATGAGAATGTAGAATTATGTTTCTGAAAGGAAAATGGTCTCAACTAGTAGCAATTTTGATAATTTGGACAAAAATAGTAGCAATTATGTTTTTGGACACTTTTACTAGTAACTATAGACATGAAAATATTCAGTTATCATAAACTGTAGACTTACAAGTTTACAATTAACAACAATTATAAATATTTAAATCTACAGTTACTAGTAAAAATGTTCAAAAACATAATTATTACTATTTTAGTCGAAATTATCAAAATTACTATTAATTAATGCCATTTTCCTTTATGAAATTGCAAAAATATTGATTTTACTCATATATGAGAGAATTTTGTTTGTTTTTTTAATTTCATGTCAATGTTTATTTAGTATTATTTAATTTTTGACAAGCATTGCAAACAATTGCGAGAAACAAAAACAAGAGTCTACGATAACCAAACAAGATTACATTTAATTTCAACAAACACCGGACTGGCTCAGAAATCATTTTTATTTTTTATTTTTTTTAACCGTGGTGTCCGAGTTAGACCCGACTAAAATTCACAAGGCCTTGGCATTATCAACCGAGAGACTCGAATCGGAGAAACCCCAAGAATCACCCTCACCACTAGACCAACCTTGAAGTTTCATTTGATTTTACTTCATACAGATATTTCACTTTATGATATCTAAAACTGATTAGTCGCTATTTGCTGTGTCTTAAAATTACTAATACTCGAGAATTATTTTGAAATTCAGTGCATGTCGTGTGAGACAAAAAAGAGTCTTACAGCTACATTCATCCTCCTATGCAAATTAAAGTCTCCATGTGAGGCTCAAGTGTCCAAAACCCTTGACATATTATTAATCAAACATATATTTTTCACATTTTTTTACCAGAATTCGTGTGTACTAGTATATACACAAGCATAACGATTTCTATCAATTTTCTAGCTTCGCAGCTCTTAATCTCGCGATGCTCGCCCTTGTCCCCGTGGCATCTTCTTTGACGACGCTGCAAAGGCATATAAATTTCAGACATAAATTAATCAGTCATTAAATAACGAGAGAGAGAGAGAGAGAGAGAGAGAGAGAGAGACATCATACAGTCTTGTAGATTCTTTAGCTGGTAATAAGGCGGGGCTATCTCGATCAGCCACTCCGGCTTTACTTCAGTAACCTGGAATTTGGTAGAGGTGTATTAGTCCAAATATAAACAGAACTACTTGGTAAGGTAATATTGAGCTTATGAATTCCCTTAGCGGGTTGAAGTTACCTGTCTTATATATTCCTTCATTGTAAGAACCAGTTCATGGTAAACCACCCATCTAGGAAGCACCTAGTAGTCGACAAAAAATAAAAACAAAGAAATGAAAATTATGTTTATGAGGTCCCAAATGCCAACGAGGATAGCTAAAGAAGGAGACGAGCAATTCTTTATTACCTGAGCCAACCCCGAGCTGGGATGAATATGGACAGTCTGTGGATGTTTAACAGTTCGGTACGATCCACACTTTTGCAACTTTGCAGAGTAAGGGAAGAATCCTAAAATGAACATTGTGTCTGATTTAGTTTTGACCATCAACATCTGGACCAGTATTTGGAATTTAAAAAGGTGATAATAAACAAAAGATAATTACCAGATGCTATGGACTTCTTTATAGCTTCTAAATTGTTGGAATTCGATACGAGCTCTATCTCAACTCGTTCCAATAGACCCTGAAGTTGGTCTCTGATGTCTCTTGCGCGTTTCATACTCCGAACCTACAAACATTATCAGCTACATGAGAGCCCTCCTGTATGAAATAGTTTTGACGATGTTTTTACCAAAACAGAGATCTACTTTGGCAAATCAAATAAGCGGTAAATAAACTCCATATTAATAGAGCATTATAACAATTTTTAAACAGACACCAAAAGTTTGCTTAGATAATCAAGCAACATACAGCTAAAGCCACGCCCCAATTTCCAGATAATCACTTCAGAAGCTCAATGAGAATTAAGGCAGTAAAAGTAAGAATACCATACCTGTATATAGTTTTCATAGCACCACTGTGTCGAATAATTTGTCTCCCTCCACGAAGAGTAAACCTACAAGGTAAATCATAAAGAGCAAATTTGATCAGGACTGTTTAATCGTATTTCTATATTAAACAAATAAAAGAAAGGAAATACAATTTGCAACCACAAAAAGAACAAAAGAGAGTGAAGTGAACAGCAGAGATCCCAAACCTTAAGTAATGCAAGGTGGTCTCCCACATCCCCCGAATGAAAATTCATGCGCGCATTGTCAGCATGGACTTGTTTGTCCTTGGGCCGGTAAAAAATCGAATTCCCAATAGAAAGCATGGAAGCAATGGAAATGATCTCGTCCGAGCACTTGTATTTCTCCGACGCAACTATCATTTTGGAGAGCATGGGATCAAGAGGAAACTCTGCCATCCTTCTACCTAATTTTGTCAACTCGCCTATTTTATTCAAGGCGCCCAACTCAAAGAGCAGTTCGAGAGATTCAAACAGCGACTCCGAAGGCGGTGGATCCATAAAATCAAACTTTGACAAGTCTTTAATACCAAGGCTCATAAGCATAAGCACCACATTTGCAAGGTTGGTTCTCTGTAATTCTGGCACGGTATTGTCACTCAACTTGCTGTAGTTGTAGGCCTTATATAGTCGGAAGCACTTCCCAGGGCCTGTTCGACCCGAACGCCCTGCTCTCTGATTCGCCGATGCCTTGGATATGTAAGTCACTAGCAAAGACTCCATTCTAGTCTTCGGATTGTAAGACTTCATCTTGAAATAACCTGGATCGATCACATATTTAATCCCATCGATTGTCAACGACGTCTCAGCTATGTTTGTTGCAAGAACAACCTTCCGTGCCCCTTTGGGAGTGGGTTTGAATATTTTTGCTTGTAGCTCCGTTGGCAGGTTCGCATATATGGGACAGATGATCAACTCGGCGATCTTTGTCCCCAAACCTTTAACTCTATGCTTCAAAATTTCTACGGCTGTTTCTATTTCTTCTTGACCGGTAAGGAACACGAGTATATCCCCGGGTGGCTGGGTCACGTGGATCTGAAGGGTGGTCACAATCGCTGCATCTAAATAATTGGCCTCTGGTTCTTTCGTGTAGTGTATTTCCACAGGGTACCGTCTTCCAGGTATTTTGAAAATCGGTGCAGCATCAAAAAAATCACTAAATTTCTCCGCATCAAGTGTTGCACTGGAGATGAGCAGCTTTAGATCTGACCTATACCGCGCGATATCCTGTTCCGCGAAAACATGAATGTCAGATATATATATTCCTGTATATCATACTATGGCAAACCTCTGTGGTAAGAATGGTTCAACGTAAAAAAGACAATCTATGCACGAGAACACTATCAAGGAACTGCAAAACCATTTTTTTCAAAGAGAATTATATATAGATATAAGTAAGCTAGGCAATTGACTAGGCTTGGGATTTTACATAGAAGGTACACTACTAGTGACAAAATCACAAATGGTTTTGGCATACACAAAATAATATAAAAACACACAAAGCTTGTGGACTTGTTAGCTATAACTACTTCCTATCATAACGTAACAATATTCTATATACCAAATAACTAGACCATTATACACGTTAACAATAGGGTAAATCCAAAATTCCTTGTTGAGTAGTAATAGCAATACTACATGAAACTATGACCTAAAGCATCCGACCGGGCAGATTAAAAAAAACATTTCTAGCTGAATATGCAAGCAAACGATTGATAAAATAATATATACAAGCGTTGAAGAATCATTCTCTACTTACTTTTACCAATCCAAAAAGCACATCAGTGGAGACTGTTCTTTCGTGGGCCTCGTCCACCATCACAACACTGCGACATTGGAAGACACAAGTGAGATATCATAAGATATTATTCATTTGAAGATGTACTGAAAACTAAATCTGCAATTCAGGGTTTAGAATCCAAGTTAAAATGCTAACACCTTGGCTTCACCTTCATCTGAAATTCGTACTTGTCAATTTTAAACTTTTCAACAAATAAATTTCCACTGCCTTCTGACATATTTTCGGTACGAGGATGCAGAAATCAGAGTTTGGGAGAGGAGAGAGCGTTTTGTTTTTCCTATCAATAAAATTTGTGTTTCTACGTAAAAGCAATTGGAAAACAATTAAAAAATAAATAAATGTTTGCACTTGCCTGTAACTAGCTAGATCCGGTTCACTAAGGAACTCGCGCAATAGCATTCCATCGGTCATGTACTTCAGTACAGTCTTGTCAGATGTGCAGTCTTCAAATCGAATAGAATAACCAACCTGCATTTGACATAACGTTGTTACTTGTTACTACAGGCAAGGAAGAACTAATAACATTGTCTTCATTGATTACAGATCACTCAATCTCATAGCAAAGAACTAAACAATAAGCATATCTACGGAAACATACCTCGTGCCCAAGTTTGACTCCCATTTCTTGAGCAACCCTGGCAGCAACACTCATAGCAGCAACTCGTCGTGGTTGCGTGCATCCAATCTGATAAGTACATAATAAATAAATATAAGATAATTTGCCTTAGCAACTCTTCATCTTCTTATTTTATTTTTTTTTTTTTTGAGCTGGTTGGTTATCAGAGTATATTATGAGGAAAACCCAAACCTTTCCGCGCTTTGTGTATCCAATTTCATGAAGATATTGAGGTATCTGCGTGGTCTTCCCGGAACCGGTTTCACCAACAATGACGAGAACCTGCCATTGGCATAACAAACCTACATAAGAGAACTCCATGTGCCATGATGCTATCACAAAAAACAGCTCCAAAATCTTATTTCTTTAACTAGTGAAACCCCGGAATGGGAAGATCTTACAAAAGCAAAGAAATTGTTGTAAATAGAGAAATAGGATTATTCTATGACAGAATTGAAAAGACTAGTTCAAAAGACAACGAAAAATCGCTGAAAGGTTCTTAGCTGATGTCCATAGTGATGCCAAATACTTAGCTTTCTTAAACATTTTATAATAATCCGTTGCAAAAAACTTCACTCCAACGCTTTTAGACAAGCATTTTTAAGAAACAAAACAAAAAAACAGCAAAAAAATAAATTGAAGCAAACCTGGTGATCGTCAATAGCCTTCAGCAATTCATCACGATATTTAAACACAGGCAGAGTTTTTCTATCCTCCTGAATGGTTTAAAAAAAAAAGAAAGTAATATCAGTAGAATGTAACACTTGCCATCTGAATTTTTTCTTATTTTATTTTTTGCTTTTTTTTTTATTTTTTATTTTTTATATATAAACAAATAAACTTACAGAAATAACGATATGCGGCAAGTCATGTTTTTTTTTTTCATGGAACACCATCTAAAGCATATATGTTTATAGTACTTTTTCCTTTATATAAATATGTATCTAAAATAGTTTACATATTTCTAATTACTTATGTTCCGAATGAATAAATGGAAAAAAGATAGTTTGATAGAAACACGAGATCAAAAAACTAAATCAACCTGAAGTATTTCAAATTTTGATTGCGCTTTTGATTTCTGTAGCTCAGTCTCCTGCTCGATAAACTCATCACCATCCATAAGCGAATCCTCGATTTTCTCAATCTGGTCCTTAAATATGAGCCTAAAGTAGAAAGCATCGAGTGTTAACTATATAAAAGGGTCAGGCTTGAAATATTGCGCAATATGCATCTTAAAATGTCTCCCTCAAAAATGAGGACAGAACCATTAAAGAATAAGAAAATGAAGGAAAAGAAACTCACTGATAATCATCATTTGCTTGTTTTTTGTTCTTTGAACCAAACTTCATAGTTGCCTTGCCTAAAATGCCAAATTCAGAATAAATATATGTTAGATAAATCGAAATGAACCCAAAACTAAGAACATTTGAAGGAGAAAAAAATCGAAGCAAAAAAACTCTACCAAGTTGTTGATCCTCCCACGCCTCCTGTTCTGCAAAAGGGTTCTTTTTCTCGGTCGCAGTGGGATCTCTACAGAAAGACAAAGATAAAATAGAGTCAATATGCACAGTGTATTAGTCTTAGTATTAACGCTGGTCATGATTAAGTGTCTATGTTACACAATTTAAGCAGATGTTAATTAGGCTTAGTATTAATCGAGATATAGTAAATTAGTCTACTGACTTGGCCTTTAGCCATGAATTAGTTCTTACGCTACAAGATTAGTTGTTATCCGAAAAGATTCTATTAAACTTTTCTTTTGATTCCCATCTCCTATTTATCAACTACGATTGCTAAGCTGTATATCTATTTAAACTACCCAGTGAATAAAACAAAATATTCCGCCCCCACATATAATCAGCTTTTAGATAGTTTGTTCTACTCAGTCCCAGTCATGCTAATTAACTATAATCATGGTCGCATTCAAAAGGATAGTGGGAAGAGTGGAATGCTGACCTGTAACGTTGAAATGCCACAGCAAATCTATTTTCCTGACTGACGATACCATCCTGATCATATGCCTCTGGCATTCTGTACTGCTCTCCAGAAGGGAAGGAAAAAAAAAGGAAAATAGTTTTCAGAATCAGAACAGCCTATTAAATATTTTGTACATCAAATAAATTACCTCATTTCCATCATCAATGTCCTCTGTCTGCTCTCTTGCCAGCTCATATATTTGCTTCTTGTAGCTATTGGGAAAAAAAAAATACAAACAAATGAGGCTTTCGAGAAATAACTTGTTATTCCTTTAACTGTACTCCGTTAAAGAATTTAAGCAGAATAAGTGAAGGAATCAAATGTAGACTAGTCTAACAACCACTGCCAAAACTTGTTCTTACAGCCGACAATTAACATCAACTGGAAATAACTGAAATTTTACCTTTGTTCCCTTCTCTCTGTTTCTGTAATCTTGACATTCCCATACAAATATTGCTCGTCTTCGATATCATCTCTGAGATAAACATAAACAGGCCATATATTAGGGCAGCAATGAAGATGCAGTAACAAGCTTAGAAATATGCTTTAATATTAATAAACATTTTTTATTTTGTTTAAAGGGAACTCAATATCAAATACTGATCAGAAGTAGTATGGAACTAAATACCAAACAGCAGCAGTAATTTTTTTATAAATAAACTTTCCATACCTGATTTCCTCGAATTTCTTCTTTTCTCTTTTCTTCAAATACTCTCGTCTTGATTTTTTCCTGAAACAAAATCATATTAACAACTGAAGTCTGACCATCTTCTTATCTAACTTCTTTAAAATATAATAACCAAAAATCTGACAGTACTCTAAATTTAAGATATCCACCTTAAATTATCTAAGCCATCTCGCTCCATAGCTTCTGGTCTTCGGATAACCTCCTCTGTTATATATAACAAGCATATCAGTATCGTTAACACATCAACCGAAATACAATGCAAAAATCTTGATACTCTACTCACCTTCCTCTTTCTCGGTCAGCTTTCGTTGTGCAAACTGTCGGCATTGGAAGAATATAATGAAGTTTAGCAAGTTTAGATTTATACAAAACATCACTTTTTTATTTTAAATGTGAGCTGGTGATTATAAGCCGTTCGATAGTACCTTCCGGGTTCTTAATGTGTCTCGTTCTCTCAAATTTTTCTCCAATTGCTCTCTTTCACTTTGATCACGTAACAACTCTCCTTCCGACTGAATGCCATAACACATAAATAAACATCGTAAGCATGTCAGAATTCATACATTAAGAAAAATAAAATATTGCAATAAAGTCCCGATTCATATCAAATACCGAAGAAGAAACAGGTCACCAACGAACTTCTTATAGCTCCTCAACAACTTCAAGCACATGAAAGAACCACCATATAACTTTCTTTAGAAGAAACTCAAATTAAAAAAAAAAAAAAAAAATTAAAGATAAAGAAAATGAAAGCTTTGTGAAGTGGTAAATTGGGCATACAATATTTGAAATTACCTCGGAATCCTCCTTGTCGTCACTGTCTGAATAAGAACGCCTTTTAACCCGCTTCTTTTCTTCAACAGGTTCTATCTCCTGTACAACACCATGTAGAAAGAAACCATTGTTGGTATTAATATTATCATTACTATCATTAACCGATAATAAACAACAAACACAAACGCAGCCATAAAACCTACCTCGTAATCTTCATCAACGTTCTTACTCTTCTTCCTGAAACTTTCTCTCTGAGACAGCTCTCTCTTCCTTTCGGCAGCAACACGAACTTCATCGTCATTGTCGTCGTCGTCAAGCAAGGCATAAGTCTTCTTGGTGATCATCGCCGCTTCTCTCTCTTGCTTTTGGTATTGCTAAGGAAATAAGAAGCCATAGAAATGGAAGGTTACATTCTAGTACACACACACATAGATAATATACAAAGACACGATAAGAACGAAATTTTACATTCACAGCGGCAGTGGATTTGCGAGGCACTCTGGTAAAAAGCTGATGGGAAAACGCTCGGGTCGCCGCGGATGATGGCATTTGATATTCTACGACGAACTTGCTTTCCAGATCGTCCGGTGAACTTGCCTGTTTAGCTGATGAAACGAAACCAGAGTAAGGATAAAAATAATTATTTTTTAAGTATTTCTTGAGTTAAAATTCCTATAAGTACAGATATACCTAGGGCAATGAGGTATTGAACAACAGTCCGCTCGGAAGAGCCCAAGAGCGAAATCAGCTCATCTGAAACCCATCTCTTTAAATCATCTTCCACACCCATTTTCCTCTCTGCCAATTGCAGTAACGATTCAAATTCAATAATTGCATATATAAGTATGTTAGACTCGTGAGTAAGGAAATTAACTGAAACGGTTAAACCCTAACCACTAGGTAAGTTACTTCGATTTCGAACGAAAATTCGAAACAAGAACCAACACAACCAGTATATTTAAACAATTCGAGTAGAGAAGACGAAATCAAGGGTTCCTCACCGTGATGTGAAATACGGCCGAAATCTCTTCTCCTCTCGCTCCTTCTTCGATTCCTCTTCTTCTTCTACTTGAAAGCAAAAAACCAACCTTCTTCTTCGTCTTCTCTCTCTCTCTCCTGTTTTTTTCTTTGGTCGACTATATGGTGCGCGCTTTAATTAGTTATTTATTCGCTAATTTTCGATTTTTATTTTATTTTATGTTAGACCTCAAAATTGGGCTGGGCCGACCTTGACCATACTGCTTGATCTTGTTGAAAGGCCTGGGCCCAAAGGCCATCCCCGCCTATGACCAAAAAAAAGTCAAACTAAAAAAATATTTATTTTTATTCAAAATTTATGTTTTATGTATAATATAATTTTTTTAAAAAATATATTTGGCTTTCTTTTTTAGGCCTGATTTATGCCCATTTCACTCAAGGGCCGGTCGCGGATTTGAACATGGGTTGGGCCTAAGGTCTTATTCTTTAGGCGAAGCTCATTTGGGCTTGAAAAAAAGACCGGTCCAACCCTAACAGCGCATGAGACCCCGCCCTTGCTTTGTTCGGTGGTGCTATTTATAATTTTGCTGGTTACGTCAATAGTGTTTATAACTACTGATGTCAAACCTAGCAGGGTTATGAACACCACCGTTGAACCAAGCAGGGGCAGGGCCTCCTGCACCGCCACCGAATCTACAGTTGAGCCGTCGATGCAGTGGACACATCGACGCCTCTCTAGCGAGAATGTAAATTTGGTTGAGGGTCACAAAAGATAGCAAAATGATGCTTGAAAGGATTTCAAGACGATGTCTATTGTGATTCCAAACAAAACCGTAATCAATAGTATAATAAAGGCTTTACAAATTATAAGATCTTACACGGTATGATGTTTATAATATGTCAACGATTTTTTTTGCTAATTTAGCCAAGACAACTAAATTTTATGGATTGTGCTCATATTGATGGGATTTACACAAACATTAATGTTAAACAACATTCATACCAACCCGTTCGGTCCTAAAAAAATAACAATTTGGACTCCGTCTGGTTCTTGATTAAGCTCGGTTTGGGTCAAACTCTTTTAAAATTAAAAAAATTGTTAATCATTTTTTTTGTTTTTATGTATAAAAAGTAAACACTTTCATAAAATTTTATTATTATTGATATGATTTTTTACAAAGGATTTTGATTTGGACTTTTTAAGGCTAGGTTTAGGCATTTTTTAAGTCTGAGACAGACCCTCGGACCCGAAAGTGGAGGTCTTAGCTTTGGATTGGGCCTAAGGTCTTATTCCTTAGGTCGTCCTGCCCCGACCCAAAAATTTCCAGTGTTGGCCCTAATTAAAAAATTGATTATTTTTATTTAAAACTTATGTTTGTATGTATATAAAGAGTTTTCACACCTACGCTAAATTTTAATATTAATGACATAGTTTTTTTAATGGTTTTTGGTTTAGACCTTTTGTCACCACAAGTGAAACATAAGAATAGAACACTGGTACTTTTGACACCTCTAGCGGAGTACGAGCCCCCGCCATGCTTGGTTCGACAGTGGTGTTCATAACTGTGGGGTTGGCGTTTATAATTTAGTTTAGTCAACTATATTTTATGTACATTGCCTAAATAGATGATATTCAACAACATTAACTTTTTAACATTGGTACCTAGCATATCCTAGTTGGTAAATTCGCAGCACCTCCAAAGTGAAGGTTGTGAGTTCAATCTTCATTGGCAGCAAAGTTGTCCTTCAAAAAAACAACACTAATCTTTAACAACTTCATACTAAAATATATGAAGTAGGTGAAGAATATATGCCCCTAAGCCCTATCCGGCCCCTCAAAATTTTTAACATGTGCCCCGCAGGGCTCAAATCAAGCGCGGTTCAATCCCAACCATTATTTATTTATTTTTGTTCAAATTTTTTAATTTAATGTATTCATTACACGCTTAATTAAATTTTATTATTAATGACTATTTATTTTTTAAATGATTGTGGTTTGGGCTTTTTGTTACCCGATTTAGACTCTTTTCAAGCCCGGACACGGCTCTCATCGTTGAAGGTCGAAGACTTCATTCTTGGCCGAGTCTAAGTACCATTCCTTAGGCCATGACTTGCGTCCCAATAAAAAGTTTGGATCAAGCCTGACGCTGGCCTCTCTTTGATTTGGAAAAAGGGCCGCCCAAACCTATTTGAAATCTATAGGAGTTCGTCCGGGTAACAAATCATTATAGTAAAAAAAATAGTCAAATAAGCCACCGAAAGTCTAAGAATTGTTAGATAACCAACCTAATGTAAATATCAACTTCAACTTATTTACGGCATTCAAAAAGACAAAAATACCCAAAAACATTCCCGCTTATTTTGGGTTTTTTTTTTTTTTTTTTTTTTTTTTTTGTATTTTGGAGTGCCGTAAATAAGTTGAAGTGGTTATTTACAGAAAATTAACAAAAAATTGGTTATTATACAAAACGCTATAAGTCAAATGGCTATATAGTTAAAAGAAAGTACCAACTCAATCTTAAATTCTTACTTTATATACATCAGTTTGTAATTTGTTTGTATACGGTAGACTTGGTACTTTCTTGTAAGTGATTTTATTTAAGGGTAATTGTTGATATTGGATTTTATTTGATTGGGTTCAATTAGGATTAATTTGGTCCCGACCCAGAGAGTGATATCGAAGCCCGAAATATCATCCCATGAAGGACACCGAGCTGGGCATTGAATTTGAATCACGCTCAGCTCGGTATCTCGAAGCGAAACACCGTCGTGGTCACCTTGGCGAAGGTCAGCTCAGCCCCGTATTCCACGAGCTCAACAAATCTCTCAACCGTCTCCCAAAGATCCGGACAACACAAACCGACCAAAACGCGAACATTCCGTTCCTCCAAGATCGGGTCTAAGGTGATACGTGGCCCCCAGATAAGCAACGAGTTCCGATTACGATGTGCGACGTGGCCCTGAAAATTTGGAGCTCGCCTATCGCTTTCTACTGCTATTAATAAGAGATCAATAACATATTTATGAACAGTACAATCTGCTATTAACCCTTACGATTTATTATGTGCTCCCGAGTTTGTCATTTTACTGCTTCCGATTATTATTTTCATTGTTCATTACTAATTTGCGTTAGAGCCATATTTTGTTCATCTAATTTGCGTTATTTCAATTATTGTCTTTATGTTCATTATTTCAGATCAGATTAAATCTCGTTATGGAATTCTGAAGCCCATCTCTATAAATTCAAATCGATCATTTTTCATCACGAATTACTCCAAATTCTGTTTTGAGGTGATTTTTCACGTCAACAATAATCTATAAAAAAAAAATTCAGATTTTTATTTTTTCTGCAAAATAATACCCCTCACTTTTTAGCTGTGCAAAATAATACCCAAACAAAATTGGCTACGTAAGCCACCTAAATTATAAGAATTGTAAATTAGCCAACCTTTAGTAAATATTTTGTAAATAGCCAACTTGCATACGTGACAGCCTATTAACTACCTTTTATACATGTTTGGCTGAGTTAAATAAGTCTTTTACTAATCCGTTAATAAGTTAACTTGACTATTTACAAGAAATTAACCAAATGTGGGCTATATCTCAATTCACTATAACCGTGTGGCTATATAACTTAATATCCCTTAAATTTATGCAAATTAATATCTTCACCTTTTGATTTCACAAATTTATACCCTCAGTATTTACATTTCTCCAAATATATACCTTATTTATAGGGTTTTTTTTTTTTTTTTTTCTTTTACATATGTATTTTACGTGAATTTAACAAACTGGTTCGCTAGAGTGAGATGTGAATGTGGACATTCACAGTACCTTATGATTATTTTGCAATATGGCTACACGTAAAAAAAAAGTTAAACTTTCCAAGCTACCAGTTAACAGATTAAGTAAGGCTTACTAACAGAATTGACTTTTGCAGTAGAGTAGCCATTTGAAATGAGGATTTAAATGATGTGTACCGTACATAACTCGAGGATGAAAACATGTGGATAATTTTATAATCAGTGCATAAAAAATCAATTTGGAATACCATGGTGTGAAAAAAGAGCAAATTTCCCTTTCTATTATAGCAATCCAAAAACCAATTAGAATATGTTCAATATAAGGAATGGAATAATCCCAAAAGAGAGAAGAAGCTAAGAGCAGCTGTACTTTATGGATTACATAGTATCACACCAAATATTTATCTGTTTAATCATATTAACATTGAAATTAATGACAAAGTTAATAATCCACGATAAGTCTGAATTAGAGCTCCTTAAACCTATCTCTTGCTGAGCTATACGCTCAGACAGTCATGTCTGTCTAACACCTATTTATATATGTAATATATATGTATACAAAAATAGCATTCTAAGACTTGAGCCAGTTTCGAAATCTGGTAGAGTGTGGCGTTTGTGCGGCGGAGTCGAGCACCGGATCCTTGAACCTCGCTTTCTCGCTCAGCTCTTCGAACGAGTCGACGAGATTTTGAAGCCGAGCAACGAACTCGATCAAGAGAGAGGTGAAAGTGGCCAACGAGAGCGCGGTGGCGTTCTCGTAAGTCTTCGATTGCTCCGCTTCCGCGTTGGGAGCGAGCCCCGAGCCGGCGTGCCACAACGTGTTTTTCTTGTGCGAGGCCTCGAACGGGTTAGTAGTGTCAGCGTTAGCGTTAGTGTTTGTGGGAAGCGATGACGAGAGGTCCAACGAGGGGTCGCTGAGAGACTTGTATTCGCGGTACTCTTCTTCCTCGGTTCTAAAGGATTCCTGAGGAGTCCCGTCGGGTCTGCTTCCGATCTCCCAGCTCTCGGAGTTGACGAAAAGGTACGACTTTCGGTCGATCTTCTGTTGCAACTCCTCCGCCGCTTCCTGAACCTCGTAGAGCACGTCCACGTGCCCTAGCTTCTCCATCTTCTTCACTTTGCTTCCCAGCTCGGTCAGCACTTTGGAACCGGCCGCCCCGACCCTGCGAATCTCGTCCCGGAACACTTGTCTGCGCTCCGGCGGGGCCTATATACAAATCAAAACTCCCTTTTCATTTTTGTTTTTTTTTTCTTCATCTTATTTTGTTGTTGCGAGAATGAGAGATTGATTTTTTATGTGTACCTGTATCTCGGCGAGTATGCAGCCGTGGAGTGCCATGATCATGAACGAGCAATGCCTCAACGCTCCGCTTACTTTCACGTAATTTCTCCACGGGTACTTGAACATTCTGTACCGCCCGTGCGGGGGCTCCCAGATAGCAAATCCCAGCTTCCAAACACAACACAGACAAACGCCATTTCGTCACTTACAGGAACGAGGAATCTAGAAAATTCGTGGGTTATGAAGAATCATACAAAAATCTCCGTTCGAAACTAATCGACTAGCGAAATAACCAAAGTTGTATATTTTCGGTTACCAGGGTCTCTTCTTGGCTTGTTGATTCCACGGCAGATCGGTAGCCTTTATACACCGGATCATCCGACACTTGGTAAGTCAGGATCTTGGAAGGAACCCTCTCGTACTCAACACAGTTCAAGAAGCTATTGACGCAACCTGTCGCCAAAATAACCATTCGAAACTAATAAGGCCCACTTGAGCCTCTCACATACCCCGAATTCTGTTCAAGAAAATATGGGATCTAGCCACTCAACCAGGTTCTACTCGAGTGTTTTATCGTCGGCTAATATCTCCTGTTTTCACAAGCCTGCAATCTTATGCTTATGCCTTTTCTTTTTTATGTAGCGGCTACAGTCTCTCTCGTGCTTGCTTTGATTTTGCACTTTGAGCCTCGAATTTGTTCTTCAACGGGTTCTCTAATTTCGGTTTAAAAAATGTGAAAAACATTTTTACCTTCGAGGGAAGCGGCGACGGCGGTGAAGTTGTTGGCGACGAGGTTGTGGAGGTCCTCGCCGGCCCAGATGGGGTAGATGCCGATGTTGACGCCGAGGCCGACGGCGGCGCCGAGAGCGATGAGGACGAAGCGCGTGACGGCCGTGTGGACGAACTCGCCCGTGTTGTGCCCCGACACCATGATGAAGCAGTATGTCAGCAGGAAGACCCGGAACCCGTACTCGTACGGCTTCATCGTCGGATACAGCTTCGCGTAAGTGGCGCAGAACCCGACCACGAATATGCTGCCGATGATGAACGTCTCCTCCCACTTTCCCGCCATTCCCGCCAGCTCCGCCATCCCCAGCGCTAGCCCTCCCGCCGACAGCGTCCCCAAGCCCCGGTTCAGTCCCTTGCTCAGAGTCGCTCCTGATTCACATCCCATCACATTCATTTCGATTACACCAGAATAGTTTACAGGGAAATAGAGGAAGGTGTGTTGGTTTTTTTACCGATGCTGAACTCGAAGACGACGACGACGGTGAGGATGGCCCAGACGGAGTAGCGGCTGAGGTCGTTGAAAGGCTCGCGGAAGTAGATGAGGAGGGAGATGAGCGTGAGAGCCAAGCCCATCTTGGCGGAGAAGACGATCTTTCTGGGATCGGACTTTCCCATCTGCCACGCCGTGCGCGCCACGCTCTCCGCCTTCTCCGCCCACCGCCGGAGCGCGGATCGCCGCGGCGGAGGCGGTGGGGAGAGGAAGGAGAGGAGAGGGACGGACTGCTGAGACTCCTCGTCGTACTCCGCCGCCGGGACGAGGCCCGACAGGCCTCGGCCCATCGAATGGAGCCTCTCGCGCTTCTCTGCGAAGCTGTACCGGAACGACCCGAGCTTGGCGTCCATGGCTGTTTGTTGTTTTCCCGGGAATGAGAAAAAAAATGCAGTTTGGAATTTGGATTTAGAGAGAGTGAAAAAAGTGAAAAGGAAAGGTTGAGATACGTGTACGGATGCGAAAGGAGAATCTTGCACCACCAATCTCCCTTTTTTTCTACCTCAATTCAATGCAAACCATTTAAGTCTGCGCACAAAAATAGATACATCATACTTTATAGTTTATACATACATACATAATTTCCATATATAATAAATTTTAAAAAAACAATGTAAAAAAAAAAAATACACTTATCCGAATGGTAGGTAAAATGTTGGCAGCTTCTACTATGTTCTACTGCACCATGTTTTACACGTTTAAACTTTAAATATAACTTGGATGTTGTATCTTGTAAGTTCGAGATGATATGGAGCATTCATTACGAAATAAAGAGGGTAGATAATTGAACTTATATTTTATTTATTTATTATCAAAATAGACTTTGTAGAGGATTTTAGACTTTGGGTTCAATGCAAATCAACGATTAAAAAACCGTTACCGATGTCGTATCGAATATCAAATTTTATAGGTATATCGGGAGATATCAATAATTTATCAGGGTATCAAGTGAAGAAAATAATAAAATCTATCGATGATGTTATCATTATCGACGTGATAAATCGAAAATATCGAATTTATCGATGAATATTCATTGAACGAATAAATTTTTAATATAAATTAATAATAATATTAAGATAAATTAAATATTATACTTACATATTATAATCATTTTCTAAAATTAATTGGACATATAATATAGTTTTATGTTTGATCAGTAATTATCATATTATTAATTAATTACGTCACAATATAAGAATTTGTAATAATTACAAAAAGAAAATATAAATAACTATAACCAAACAAACATTAATAATAATAATACAATTTGTGGTCTATGAATAAAAAAAAACGTAACCGACTACAACATAAATAGTTTTAAAATAAACATAAAGCATTCTATAACATAAAAATGTAACAATGACTATAACATAAATAGTCTTAAATAATGTTTTAAAAAAGCTTTAAATAGCATAAAACAAAAATATCAACATAATACTCAGATGAGTTTTGCTACACACCACTAACATCGTAAGTTCGTAACACTGAGGCAATGTCCCACATCGGTCTAAGACAAGGGTAAAACAAATTTATAGTACTATAAGAATGAGGATGAGTTTTGTTATTGTCTTAAACAATTTTGATATTGTTATATAGAATTATGTCTATGAATGAGCAGTGAATTACACGGTTTTGTTAGAACCAGCAACGGTACGATTTTGTTACAACCGGCAACGGTCCTATGGGATGTGGAACGCTCAATATAGGAAACATTTCAGGATGGATGTAAGATTTATTCCTAAAAGCAGATAATATAAATGTCATTCTGTACCTATCTGGTCATTAATTATTTTTGTTAAAACTTATATTTATATACATTCAACCTGGCTTATTGGAAATTTCGGCCTTCCAATAAGCCGATAAGGACGGCTTAATGGCTTAACGGAAATTTTCCTTCCGTTAAGCCATTAAGCCGTTTCCGTTTCTTATTGGAAGGCATTATTCCGTTAAGCCAATAAGCCGTTTTGATTTCAATTAAAATGTAAAATCAAGAGGACTAAAATGTTACGTTTTTAATAAAAATGGTTAAAATGTAAATCGAGACGTTTTTGTTTTAAGTAAGAAACGTGGACGGAACCACGAAAATTTTATTAATGAACCCTCACTTGTGGCGGAGGAAAACCGTGGTTACAATAAATATCATAAAAAGAAAAATAAAACGAAAGGATTACAAATATTCAAGTCCTTAGAGCTTGATGAGATTGTAGAGAGAATTGTAGAGAGAATTTGTTGGATGATGTTGTGAGAAATTGGATTGAAATGAGTTATATTTATAGAGAAAATGATGAAAGTGTAAAAAAATTAAAAAATCCGTGTATAAACAGTAAAAAAACGGCCATTTTTTTGTGACCATTGATGAAAAAACGGTAAGAAAATCAATGGCCGAGATTAAAACGCCCCAACGGTCACTGACCATCAACGTCTCTCACGGATTCCGCGGAAGCCGACTTTCCGTGTAAACGGCTCCGCGGAAGCCGAATTTCCGTCTAAGCGGAAGCCGCTAAGCCGCTATGCCGTCTCACGCGCGGAAGGAAGGACGGAAGCCGCTAAGCCGTTTCCAACAAGCCAGGTTGAATATACATATATTCCTAAAAGGATACAAATAAGCTATTTAAAATAACATATAGGAAAAAGATTACTTATATTTAGCAATATATCTAATATGAAGTAACATATATTAAAATGTGTTTTCATTTTGAAATAAAATATTAAATTTATGATTTATTAACAAATAATTAGCAAAATAGCCAACTCAAACGTTGAGAATTGCTAAATAGCCAATGTTTTGTAAATATTAGGTAAATAGCCAACAGATTTTAATTACACATCTAAGTTTACTAAAATGCCCAAATTTCTTCCCGCCCAATCGATTATGCTGATAATATAAATAAAAATCCAAGTAAATCAGGATTACCCCAAAAAAGAAAGCTCTACTTTTTTTCCCGACGAGGAAATCCGTTCATCTTCCCCGACGAACGATTTCGGCTGCCGAAGTTATAACTAATATGCTTATGTAAAGGGTTTTTCTATTTAAATTAGTATTTACTGATTTCGATAGAGATTTACTCACAAAAAGAAGAAAAAAAAAAGATCTTATTTGTTTTTTGATCGATTATTGAATAACATCGATTTCGATTACCAGTCATGTGATCAGAGGCACCGGAGTCGACAATTCATGCTGTGGGATTCTCTGAGCTTACATGGAGGGCTCTAGGAGAGTTACATAGAGGACCAATTCCCGAGCGTTCTCAAATGAGTTGGACTTGTTGGATAAGCTTCTAGAGAATAGCGAGCTGGTCGTTGCTGAAGGGAGAGGAGTCCGAGGTCGAGGTCGAGGTAGCGGACGAGGTGGATACTAAGTTTCCGGCTGAGTTCGGATCCTTAGTGTCCCGGGTTGACTTCGAGCTCGGTGGTTTCCCATGCAGCTTCCAGCAGGTTTCTCGGAGGTGTCCAGGTCGTCTGCAATGATCGCAGTAGGGGCGAGGTTTGCGAGGTCTCTCTGTTGAGATGCGAGCTGCAAGTGCTTCGTCTCCATGCATGGTAAGGGCAGACGAATTTGAGGATGATCTTGGGATCGAGCTCGATTGGATAACTCCAAGCATGAGTTTCCTCATGCTTTCCTCGTGTCTGACCGCGGAGAAGCCTTCACGGAGAGATGGTAGTGGTTTTGTACTGAGTATCCGACCTTTGACCTCGTCGAGGTCTTGGTTGAGTCCGGATAATAGTTTAAACACACGTTTAGTCTCCATTATCCTGCGGTATAGTTTCGAGTCGACGGAGCAAGTCCACTGGTGATGTTCGTAGAGGTCGATCTTCTGCCATAGATGCGTGAGCGAGCTGAAGAACTGGGTAACAGACATTTCTCCTTGACGTAGGTCGTGGAGAGTGTTCTCAGTCTCAAACAGCTCGGACACATCTTTGGAGTTGGAGAAGATTTCTCTAGCTGCTTTCCAGATTTTCGCTGTCGTTGAGTAAATGAGGAAGGTTTCCCCGATTTCGGGATGCATAGAGTTTATGAGCCAGGACATCACCATGTTGTTTTCTGCCTTCCAACTCTTAAATACTGGATCTTCGATCTTCGGAGATGTGGCCACGCTTGTAAGGTAGTCATCTTTACCTCGTCCTGATATGAACATGAGCACAGATTGAGACCAATGTAGGAAGTTGTGGCCATTGAGTTTGTGGCTCGTGATATGTTGGGAGAAGGATTCAGATTGAGACTGAGTGAGCGATGTATGCAAGGTGGTCGAAGTGGTGTTGATGGCGAATGAGTTTTTGAAGGAGTTCATGATGATTGAATTTCTAGGCTCAGATACCTTGTAGAAATAAAGAGAAAATGTCGGAAATGAGAGAGAGAGTTCCGAGGTCTTTGAATGTTATTTCATATATTGATGTGAAATTGTATCACTTATTTATACATATTGTGGATACATGAGAGAGTAATAAATACGTGTAATAATTCTGCCTAGGAAATAGAGAATAATAAATATTACACAGAGAACAAGACATAGAAAATAGGATGACAATAAATGCAACACTTTTCCCATGTGAGATGAGTTCCAAGAAGTGAGGACTTCCGAGGCACACTTGTCAGGGGGAAAGATGAAGTGACGAGGTGAATCCTAGCTTAGGCGTAGTGAAGAGGGCGAACTGCCGAGCTCGATTTCAACAGATTTCATTAAAAACAGATTAGATCTCAATGTTTTCGTCCAAAATCAACTCAACCTTGACCTTCTCAGAACGAGTGATCAGTACGCCATCAAGCATATCCACCTTCTCACCTTTTTCTCACCGAAAGTTTCAGATCTAGATAGCCTTGCTTGAACGGGAGATTGAGGCGTTGATAGAATAATGAGTAACGAGATTCTCGACTTGACTGAGGGCAATTCTTGATGGAGGCAGTGCTGAAGCTAGTAATTGAATTCAAGGGGGACACACAAAATAAAGATGAACAAGAGTAAGGATACAAAATATATAATAAAGTACCCCTTAATTTAATAATAGAAAGAGGTTAGCAGAATAAAGAGTTACATTTGATTTTTCTTCTCTCTTATTCGTAGACATTAATTCTTCACTTACATTTTTTTAATTAAAAATAAATCTGTCAAACAATAATAAAAAAAAAAAAAAATTAAGTAGTATACGACAAATATCGCCATAAACTTTGAAAACGAACGTTGTTGGTTGATATGGAGGCAAAAAACTTAGCTCTGCTCAATAAATAATCCTATGCGAATTGGATCTAAATATTAATAAAATTGAAGTTTTTATTTTAAAAAATCAACTAAAAGCATAATTAAGTATATTGGTGGACCTCATAGATATATTCAACAAATTTAGATTTTTGACATATATACCATTAAATCATGGATTTGTTGATATAAGTATTTACAAATTCTGGATTTATTGACATAATTTAGACCCGCTAATATAGTTGTCTTTGCTTTTGGTTGATTTTTTAAATTTTACTAATACTCAGATCCAAATATTATTAATTTTTTTTTTTTAGCTTGAAGCGCGCAAAAACACTTGAAACTTGAGATCTCTGAATCAAGACTCACGATCATACGGCACCAGAGAAATAATAATAATAAGCACATATATAGTTTCTTACACAAACAAAACACACAGTTTTTCACCAATCATCAATATACAGTCTTATCAAGATAGTTGAACAAATACATAACATGATACCACGCCACATGATATAGCAAACCCCAAACCAAGCATTTGATTATATTACATTACAAATCTTTTTTTTTTCTTCTTCTTCATTTTCTTTTCATCATGAAAGCCATGCATAAATAGGAGTTAATAATACCATATATAAGAGAGATATAGCAGAGTGGTTGGCTAGTGGATATCATATTTACTCTTTTTGGGCAAAAGCATGCCATTGATGCCCATGCAAGTGAGCGAAGAGAAGCGCGCGATCCTCGACGCTCTCCGGTAAAGATTTCGGTAAAAAGCGGTACTCCCATTCACTTGTCTTCTTCCCGAAACTTTACTCATCGCCGATTTGCGCCGAATCAGCGTCACTTTGTTCTCATTTATATGCAACACGATGGACTCCAAATCTAGAAATATATTCTTAAAGATGTGTTATCCGCGGATTCATATACAAGGACGAAGCTACATATCGCAGTGAAAGCGGGTTTTAGTCATTAAATTAGGAGTGATATATGATTTAAACCTCAACTCATTTCAAACTATAAAATACTATGGATCAAAAGAAAATTATTGCTTCCTTATTGCAACTCATCCAAAAAAAAAAAAAATCAGCCCTCCTCAGATAGATTTCTAGCTTTGTCCTTGCGTATATAATCAGCGACGGACCTACATAGGGCCCAGGGGGGTCACATGACCCCCCTCAATTTTTTTTTTTTACATTTTTAGCCAATTTTTAAAAAATTGCCCTAAAAATTTACAAATTAGCCCCACTTGAGATTTTTTTTTTCAAATTGGCCCCCCCCTGATTTTTTTTTTCAAATTTGCCCCCCTGATAAGTTTTTCTAGATTCGTCACTGTATATAATGCAAAGATATTAAGTGTATGCGTACCATCTATATCAGAGAACATGTCTGCAGTCTTGTGAGAATTTGCAGATCTCAGATCTTCAGCTGCTATATGAATTTCTCGTTCCACCTTTCAAAAAATAAGCACAAAAAAAAGGTTATTGAGTGGATATGTGGATATAAAGAAAGTCAGGTTTGATGAGTGAGTGAGTGAGATGAGAGAACCAGTGGGACAGATAAGCAATCAGCGGAAGGTTGACGGAAACTGGATCGAGGAAAGAGAGAGCGCGTTTTACGGCGACCGAGCTTTTTCTTCACCCAAGAAACAGGAGACATTATGTTGCTTAACAAACTCCCATGCATAAACGTGCTTATTTATATCAGGGACAAATTCATCTTAATCAGTCATGGGCTTCTCATTATATACACACACGTACACATTAATCCCCAACTACAGTTTTCTTGTTGTTAGTGGTTCAAGATACAGATCGGAGATCTAGTTAATAACAAGCATTTTAATGCCCTCCCCAAGTTGGCATTGATAGTTTTTCCCACCCGAAAATTGGTGAGCTTTTACTTCGCATTCATGTCAATTAAGTTCGGGAAGAAGAGGACCAAAAGGGGTTAGTTATCAAGGAGAGAAATGGGAGATGTTTAACAGAGGTTTGGCCCAAGATTGTGACCTCTCATACCGTCTTACCAACATCTCTGCATTACTTCTCTTAATAACCCGAATTAATGATACTAGTGTTGGGAGACCCGGATTTTGGTGAGTTGGAAAACAGGGACAAATTACATGAATACTTTTTTTTTTCGGAATTTGAATCGTATTGTTGTTCGGAGAGCTAAATATTTGATTGCCGTTAATGTTTACGACTGTACATGGATCCCAACCGCCTCGTTTTCGAAATTGGCAGGAACAAGTGACATGACATGGATGGATTTTTATTTTTTTTAGAGTAATTTAATGGTAGGAGAGCTTTCTTCCTTTCCGGGATATTTACCTCCCATCTCCAAATGGTTTGATTATTCGATATTGTAGTAAGACACTAAGGCTGTCACAGCTAAATAGCCGCGATTAAAAAATAAATAATAAAAAAAAAACCGTACAACCGCGACTTGTTGCGGCTATTTATGAACAACGACAAGGCTTGAACCGTGATTTTTGTCGCGCCCGCCTAAAACTAATTTACCCGGGTTTTGAGGCAGAGAATGAGTTGCAAATGCGATGAACACCGAATCATCAGAAACAAAACAAAAAAAGGAAAAAAAAAATAATAAAATAATGCGAACATCAACACAGGCACAAGCACAAACAAACACTCTGCTCTTAATCTACGAATCCATAAGTTTGGTGTGTAATGTAATGGAACTAGAACAAAAAGTGCAGAAGTATACATCATGAATCAAAGTTCACAATACTATTTGAGGATTAATTATACAATATTCATCATCAACATTAATTATACAATATTCATCATCAACAAAGTATATCAATCTAAAGAAGGAGCGACCTCGGTGGGGTTTGATTCGAACACGTCTGGAGTGGAAGCTTCCGGATCGTCGAGAAACTCCTGCGTTTGGATCGACTCTTTGTACGCCGGAGTCTCCTTGAAGTCCGTCGCTCCGTCGTTGTACGTCGCCACCGCAACCCCGCAAGCAACCAGCTGTATAACACCACACCAAATCCACCAATATTGGAACTCAAACCTATACATATACATATATATATGTGTGTGTGAAAACAGAGAGAGTGTTTGGGTTTATACCGCGAAGAGGAAACCCAGGGCCCATAAGTACTCAACGACGAACCCGAGGACGTCCCATTTCTCTCCCTCCCAGAAGCAGGGCTTGTCTCCGGGAAGCTCCGGCAAGAAGTAACCGGGGAACTCGCCGCCGCTTATCTGAGCCGCCGTACGATCTCCTCCTCCGGCGATGTCTACCTCCATCCCCGCCGACCCTTCCCTCTCCTCGGTCGTGGTCGTGGCGGAGCCGCCGCGCCGGCTCTTCCCGCCTCTCGGGGAGAACTTCTTCGCGGACGCCACGTGGAGGGAGGGTCGCTTGAGGGTGACGTGGCGGCGGATCAGGGCGCGGCCGTACGAGTCGCCGGAGAGGATCGTTCCTCCGCCGGTGGTGGGTATGGTTAGTGCCATGGTGAAATGATTGGAGAAGAGGAGTGAGTGAGTGGACGAGAGACTCGGTTATCTCATCTTTGTTCGATTCGATGTGATAAGGCGCTTTATTTTTATTTACTCCTCTTTTCTTTATCAAATCACAGAACGCTCCCCATATATTTTATTTAAATAACATCATTTGCGCTTGTCTTTTTTAATAATAACAAAATGATACCTTATATTTGAGAAGCTTGACGTAATAACATTGACAATAGGCCATAAATTCCACACTCTTCCCCTCTTAATAACATATCAAAAATATCTTTCCTTTTTGTTTCCTCTCGTCTTTATTTATACCATTTCTTACAAAAATTTCGATAGTTTCTATTTGTGCGCAAAAATAGATAATTATGATATGAGTTTGAGTAGTCAAATACTCATTCTCATTAAAGTGTTACCTATGATGTCTCTATTCTTTTCTCTCTTCAATTTTATGTAGAGTAATTCTCAATAATAAAATAATGATACCATTTCTTAATGGCCAACCTTCTATTTATAGATTTCTAATTAACTAGGGTGTAACATGCTTTCCCATTTCCCTAAAATTGCAAGTTTGCCATTACAGGCATCAGTCATTTTTCGACTGAATTTCTCTTGTCTTGAGTTTTGTCCTAGCCTTTTGTTTCTTTCTTCATACGAGTTCTTCTAGCTCGATCTCTTTCTCACTTCTCGCTCGAGCCTCTTATCTGATGACTCATAAGCTCACCCGACTTGTATCAATTGCTAATTATATATAAAAACAATTTGACATTTTTATCATTCAATTGCTAATAGCATTTGTAAAACCCTTAGCCTTCTAAATCAGCTAGGTTAGTCAATACCACAAATAAAGGGCTTTAGCCCCCAAATTTGTCAAGGCTAAATTGGATTTAGCCGCGACTAAAGCCTCATCGCTATTGACCTAGAATTTACACCGACAAGTCGTGGCTAAGTTTCGTAACATGGCATAGCCGCAACTTATCACGGCTAAATATTTTTTAAAATGAGTCTATGAGCGGTACTTAATCATTGGTGATATGCCGTTATGTCATGGCTAAATTGTCGTGGCTAAATCCGGTCCGTGACTAAAGATAGTATTTGTTGTAGTGAGTGTGTGTAGAACCTTTAATTAAAACTGGCTGGGAACAATTTATGTCTAGATAGGTTCATTATAAAATAGCACCATGTGCAACACGACCTATAGAGAGTTCTTCATGATGTGTATTTGAGGAACAATTGTTGACCATATATACTGTAACGAGAGTTGTGAGGTGCTTAAGAGGCACATTGAATCTCTTGACTCTTGGTCTGCTAAATAGATGATGATTGGGTTTAGATTAGTAGATGAATGACCATGACGGTCTATAACTGGGTAATGTGTGTTCCTAGGTGAATGTTTGTTAATTAGCTTGACGATCTTTCCATTTCTCGATTCGGCGATCTCTGTGGCAAGCTATCATCTGCTGCTTCAGGGATTTGCCGAGCTTAGCTTGAGGGATGCTAATGTGTCGTTTGTATGTTTCTATGTGTCGTGTGTAAGTGTAATAAGTCATTTGTAATATGTGTTTGGTGTATCGTTTGTATTGTCTAGACTAGCTGAGCTGGCATATTCGGTTGTATCACGGTGACGAGTTAGTTATGAACTGTTGATTATTTAGATAAAAAAAAATATATATAATGAAGAGCATGCCTAATTTTTAGTTTCAAAAATTCAAATAGCATGCCTAATTTTCTTATTACTAGACTTGGTGCCGCTGGCACGCCATATATTTTATTTTGCATAATATAAACATAAAGAAAAAAGAAGTATAGGGTGTACACATTATTAGTATTTTTATTTGTCTAAAATATTTATAATTAGAACATGATAATGACAGATAGTATTATATATGATACAAAGATAAAGAGTAAAACAGCTGTAAAATTGAATTGTTGTAATGCTATTTTGCATAAGTTATTAAATATTCATTCAATTAATTAAATGGTAATTTTTTTTTAAATCTAAATGAGCTAATCTTCCATTTACTACATTTTTTTTGGAGAAGGGGTGGTTTTTTGTTTTGTTTTTTTGTTTTTGGTTTTTGTTTGTGTGTTGTCTCTCCTTTAGTCAATACATAATTATTAGAATAAATTGCTGGAATGCCCCCTGAACTATGACCCGAGTCCACAATTGTCCCCTCATAAAAAAAAGTGATCGTCTGTTTACTTTTAATTCTTATTTTGTGTCGAAAACAGTCATTCCGTCTAATTTTTTCTCATTCTGTTATGTTTTTGCTCGATTTTTTTACCACGTGAGCTTATTTATTGGTGTAATGTCTAAAATGTTTATTATGAAAAAAAAAACTTATAAACTGAATACAAAGAACTTTTTTTTCAGACAAATATAAAAAGATTACAACCCTTTTTCCCTTATTTTGTTCAGACGTATATAAAAATATAAACCCAATTTTACCACCCACATTTATTTTTCACCCAGACTGTTTTCCCTTTCCTCAAAACCTTCGGTCTTCTCAGTCACCAGCCTCACCGGCGACCGGCAAATTCTGAGAAGAAAGCGCCGCCAGCTCCCGAACTCCGGTCTCCAGCGCCGGAATCTCGCCCAAGCGAATAGTCGAGTTGTGCGAGTGTTGAAAGCAGTCAGATTAGGAATAACCTAGCTGATTCGTTGGCTGATAAAGGGACAATAAGGGACATGAGATCAGATATGTCTTCTGGGCCCTCACCAATCAAGGCACCTGAAATTCCTACGCAAAATTTATATTCTGCTTCGCGGCCTCACATGGATTGCCATGAAGGCCGAGGGTTTGATCGCCGTCGCATCACTGTAATCTCTTTCTCTCTCAGCTTCTTATTTGGTGTCTCTTTGTTATGGACTAGAGTTTTTTTTTCCGTCCTTTCAAACTGCTGAGTTTGTGTTTGTTGGTGTTTAGGGTTTTAAACATTTGGGTGTTGATCGGTTCTGTGGATAAAGGGAAAAAAAGGAAAAATTAATATGCCTTTTACTTTGTCTGGTGATCTAGTAAATGGATTTTGTAAAAAATAAAATTTGGTATTATGAAGAAAAATGTCCTTTTGAATGTCGAGCCAGTTTTTCTTTCTTTGATCCTCGTTTCCCTTTTGAAGTAAATGCAAATGGGGTTTTATCTGAATTTTTCCTTCTCTCCCTGATGGTTCAAATCTTGAACTCGAGGGTTTGATTTTATTTTTGTAATTTTTTTGTTGTTGCAATGATGGATTTCTGATTTCTATAATTTTTTTTTCTTTTATATATATATATATATATATATATATATATATATAAAGCAGAATAGAGATTCAAAGACAAATTAGAAAAAAGCAAAAATGTAAAAAAAGAAGAGAAGAGAAGAGGCAGTTAGAAGAGTGCAGAGCCCAGATTCAAACCACCAGATTCATGCGAAGAAATAAAATCACTACAAAACATAACAGAATGAGAAAAAATTAGACGGAATGACTGTTTTCGACACAAAATAAGAATTAAAAGTAAACAGACGATCACTTTTTTTTATGAGGGCGCAATTGTGGACTCGGGTCATAGTTCAGGGGGCATTCTAGTAATTAATTCTAATTATTACGATATTTGTTATGCTTTACTTAATATGTTTGGTACACACACAAAAAAAATGATAATATCACATCAAATTCATTATTCAGACACAAAATCTTAAGAGAATGATATCCATGTGTTAAATAAGATATAGTTCTAAATAAAGTACTTAGTATAAAAAAAAAAATTTAAAATGTTGACAAATAGTGTAAAAGAAGATACTTTTACAAGTGTGATGAATAAAAAAAAAACGTATAGTAATTAGTAACAAAATGCGATGATATATTTCTTAAGCATAATTATTGTATGATGTATGTAAAAAAAAGAATAAAAAAACTGTATGAACTTTTTTTCTATTCGACAATGCATGAATTAATACAAAATTTATATATGATAGAAAGATACAAAAAAATGAATTATAAAAGAAAAATAAGAAATATGTAATTATTAATGGTATATATTCAATTAATTAAATATTTAAGTCTTTTATAGCAATTACCATTCCAAAGGATGATCAACATTTTATGAAATACATACAATATGCTATATAATTTGTGGGTAGTAGTTAAAATAGCACAATACATACCTCCATAGGAAATTGGTATATACAATATTTCCTATTCTTTTTCGAAGTATGATATACATATGCGTATGTATATATATACATATGCTATATGATATACATATGCGTATGATATACATATGCTATATGATGATGATGATGAAATATAACTGAGAGAGAGAATGGCATGGGCATTTCAGATTAGGGATGGCAATTTGAATCGTTACCCGTGTTTCGGCACGTTACCCGATTTATTCGGGTCGGGTAATACCCGTTCTTTTTTAGTAAACGGGTAATACCCGTTAAGGTTTTAACGGGTCCGGGTACGGGTAACGGAATAGTCATCTCGTACCCGATTACCCGGGACCCGACCCGTTAACTTTTAAATATTTAAAAAGATAACAAATTTTAATATGTTGCAATGAAGATGATAGTGTTGCAATAAAGATGATCAATTTGCTATGAAGACTTTTTTTGTATTTTTTATTTATTTATTTTGAATTTTAAAGTTCTTTATATTGTAATAGCATTTTGATATTTTTCACATAAATTTAATTATTTTTAAACTTTATATTGTTGATGGATTTTTATTTTATAAACGGGTAAACGGGTCTACCCGACCCGCTAGCATTTTT
This sequence comes from Urtica dioica subsp. dioica, assembly GCF_054948205.1. Lineage (NCBI taxonomy): Eukaryota > Viridiplantae > Streptophyta > Magnoliopsida > Rosales > Urticaceae > Urtica > Urtica dioica. The sequence goes on from NC_142765.1 coordinate 21,615,381, forward strand.
TTAAACCGGGTAAACGGGTAACGGGTCCAATATTTTTAACCCGTTTACCCGGCGGGTATCCCCGTTACCCGGCTCGTCTCAAAATCCGGGTAAACGGTCCGGGTAACGGGTAAAAAATAATAGCGGGTGGTAACGGAATAGGTGTACCCGGCTTAATCCGTACCCGTTGCCATCCCTATTTCAGATTATAGATCAATCAAGTGGTAAATAGAAAAATCTTAATAAAACAACACGTGGCATGTTAATAAGAGTAACCAAAATCCTTGCCTCACCACTCTTTTAAGGTAAGTATAGATAGTATATTTTTAGCAAATAAGAATTTAACTTTGAATAAAAATTTAAGGATATATATATATATATATATATATATATATATATATATATATATATATATATATATATAATGATGGTGGTGCAAAGTTATTGTGAGGTCAATTAGGAGGTAAACTTCTAGAGTTTCAGGTGGACCACCAAAAGATTTTATTTATATATTTAGTTTTGAGTAAATACAAGCAGAAATAGGAAGGACCACAAATGCGTTAAAAAAAATTTAAAAAAAAACTAACGAAATGAAACGGCCGGTATGTGCATAGTTTTGTCTATTTATTTTGCGTTCTTATCACAATAATACAACAGGACTACGAGTGAGATAGCTATTGGGAGGACCACAAGACAAAGGTTTTAAAAGGTGTAACAGGAATAGTTGAATAATAGAAACAACGCAACAAAAGTGTCTTTTTCATGCAAAAACTCTATAACCATTTTCCCATAATCCCAAACGGATATCCCCTTCATTAGCCCAACACCCAATCAAAATTCAGCGAAAAAGATCAACTTCAAATTCTCCTCCAATCATCGCCCAGATAAGACCGTTCCATGGGTCCCTTTACAAAAACCAACACAAAACTCTACATCTCTCTCTCTCTCGTCAACAAACCTCCAAATGTGTAACATCCAATTGGGGCATTATAAGACCAACAAGAACACCAAAAGGACTATTCTCTCCCACTCTCCAGAGTCCCCACACAAATAATTGAATCACTTTTCCTCACCAGAGTGAGACTAATATTATATATGAACTAATTCCCCACAGGTATATAGAAAGCCTTCCTAACTGTGAGTGAATGAGTGTTTTTGGTCAGTAGCGTATATACATACATATACATATATTTATATCAGGTTTGATTTTAGGCGTGTGACATGGCCGGAGATGAGTGCTCTGACGTGGCGGTTGGCCGGGCGTGTGACAGCTGTGTGAGGAGGCGGGCCCGGTGGTTCTGCGCGGCCGACGACGCTTTCCTCTGCCAGCCGTGCGACGCCTCCGTCCACGCGGCCAACGAGCTGGCGGCCCGCCACCACCGCCTCCACATCGCCGCCAGCAAAGCATCGCCGCCAGCCTGGCACCGAGGCTTCACCCGAAAAGCGCGGACCCCGCGCAAGCACAACAGGTCTCACCATCTTCCTAAATTGCAAAAAGGCGACGTCGACGACGACGACGACACCAAAATCGACGTCGACAAAAACGACAACGTCGTCGCTAATTCGTTCTTGGAGTTCTTTGCGGACGAGCCTCCTCTCCCTCTGGTCCCCGAGATGAGCGGCGACGACGACTACGACGACGATCGAAAACAGTCGTCGCTGATGAACGACGACGACGACGATGTCGTGCTCTTTCAAGTCCCCGTGTTCGAGCCTTTCACGAGCAGCGACGAGCCGGGGTTCGACCAGCATCAGATTCTAGGGTTTCTCGACTCCGAGCTGGACCTCGAGGAGTTCGCGGCGGACGTGGAGAGCTTGCTTGGAGTGGAAGATAACGATAAGCCCTTCCAATTGGATGATATTCTCGGCTGCTGCAAACGAGAGGAAGAAGAGGAAAAAGAAGATTTCAGCGTTGGGATCGACGATGTCGAACCGAGATTGGTAGTGAAGGTTGAAGAGGACGACCATCATCACTCTGAATTATTAGGGTTTCCACAGAACCCTAATAATAACCCTTGTGCTGGGAATGATAACAACGAGACGGAAAACAGGTTGACGTTGAATTACGAGGCAGTGATCGCTGCGTGGGACGAGCAAGGCTTGCCGTGGATGACCGGAATACGCCCTAATTTCAATCCCGAAAACGGCTGGCCAGACTGCCTGGTAAGACTGCTTGAAAATACCATAAATTCTGTTATGCTTTCAAAAAGACTATTATACTTGTTTCTTATTTTCAGCTTTTAAAAGAAATTATATTCATATTCTCAAATGAATTTATCAGACTAAGACAGAAGAACATAAATTTATCCCTTGCAAGCTATAATTTATAACGTGCATGTAAGCAAACATTTGAATCATGTGCTTCTAAACTATTTTAAGATATTCTATCTCTTTTGTGGATTTCTATATGCTTTGCTCTGTATCAAAATATATATAGCACCCCGATCTAGCTAGCTTTATGTTCCAGTTTGAAAACAGCAAATTAACTAATTGATTAAATAACGTATCTCTTCATTATGTATGAGTATACAATGCTTTGTATCAACGTATGAATGCTTAAAGAAGAAAAAGGAAAATAAATAGATGGGAAGAGATATCAAAATTGCTTGAGAGACTAGTAATAAAAGAGTAGATAGTTGATTGTGTTATGAACTACTTCATAAATCGGCGATAATAGTCATTAAAATAAATTCATAAAAAGCTAGGAATGATCAGTTGAGACTAGCTTGAGTACGTACCTAATAAGTATACATCTTAATATCTACTAGATTATTTATTATTAAAGTAATTAATTGACTTTTGCTTTTCAAAATTATGAAGGATACTTGTGGAGAATGGAAATTAGGGCAGACTGGATCGTCGAGACATTCGAACGAGGGACGACAAGCGAGAGTTTTGAGGTACAGAGAGAAGCGAAGGACGAGATTGTTCTCGAAGAAGATAAGGTACGAAGTTAGGAAGTTGAACGCAGAGAAGAGGCCGAGGATGAAAGGCCGGTTCGTCAAGAGAACCTCCTTCATGGCACCAAATAACAATATCAACCCTAATACAGTGATTTCTACCAATACTGACACTGCTTATCCTTACCATTTCATGAATAAATAACATATCTTCGTAATATATATTAATTTTACTATATATCTTGGAAAATTTTGGGACTAATCCTGCTTTTAAGACAAAACGGTATTGTAGCTAAGGACGATCCATTTTACCTCCTAAGTTTTTTGTGAAATAGAAATGGATCAAGTGTAATTAATTGTTGTGTCCAGTAGTTTTGGACATCATGTATAATATTCCTTTTGTTTTATACCTGTAAAAATTTGATGCTGTAAGTATGTACTAGATATCTACTTTGGCCTCAAAATACAGTTTGTTATTATCTTTCAGAGTTTGATTATTAGACATGTAATCAAGTTTCAATTTATATAATAGCTATAGTGAGATTACTAATCATAAAAAAAAAATGTGAGCTCTTTGTTGAAAAAATTGGTTATGGATTTAAACCAAGTGATTGCTCATTTTCAGAAAATATATTCAAGTGGAACTCACTCGTCAAAATGGCGGAATTATTAACCATAGTATTATTAGTGGTGGTGAGAGGTGTAAAATTGGTTATTTTATTTTCAAAATTGGAACTAAGATGATCAATTGATTCTTAAAGAATATTAAAAACACCATAAAATTAAGAAGACAAATTGAATAGCTAAAGTACGACATAGGTGGAGAAACTCAATATATATTGAGAGTTTATATGATACCGCGAGCAAGTAAGGGATTTGTACCCTGTTTTATTAAGGATTTTTTTGTATGAAATAGCATTTCAAACTTAGTGTTTAGCAAAATAGTCAATGTTTCACAAATTGATGCAAAATAGTCACTTATAATGTAAAAATACTAATATACCCTTAATTATTTTCAAAAAATTTAATCCTGGTTTCAAAAAATATAAATATCCTCTCTTCGATAAACCAAAAGTAGAAAAAGAAGAAGAATATGTCAAAAAATTTAATCCTGCTTTCAAAAAATTTAATCCATTGTGCGATAAATCAGAAGAAGAAAAGGAAAAATAATAAGATGTCAAAAAATTTAATCATGCTTTTAAAAAATTTAATCCACTGTGCGATAAATCAGAATAAGAAGATGCAAAAAAACTCGACGACGATCTCCGACGGCGATCGAACACAAACAACCTGCTTGTTTGGGGCGGCAACGATGGAGGAGCATCGGAGAGCACATCGGACGATGGAGTTGAGGCCGAGCGAGCAAATTAGGGCACATAGAAGGACCGAGAGGACCATCACCACGTTGGCGTCGAATTTGCTTCCGGTGCCACTCGCATGAGAGTCACCGCTGCGAAAGTTCGCCGGGAGTGGTTGTGGAGTTGGGGAAAAAGAGTTGACCAGAAGCTTCTTTGTGTAGTGGGAGGTGCGAGCAAGTTCAACAGCTTGGAGATAGACGAAGTCTCTTCCATGGTTGTACGGCAGCGAATCTGCAGATGGATTACTGAGCGAAGAGAAGATAAGGGAGTGTGGGTATTTTGGGGGGTTTTGTCAATTTTTGGATATTTTGCCTCAAAGTTGAAAAATTTGGTTATTTTGCAAAATCCAAACTTTAAAATTGCTAGATAACCGCATCACCCTTTTATTAAATGGCTAGAACGCATCCAAATCTATATCCACCACACTCGCAACGTCGACAACCGGTTGGATAGGGAGGTAGTGATTTGTTATTTTTCCCTAAACATTTTATTGATATATTCTTACCCAAATTTATCACTAATTAAATACTTTTGTATGTAACTCCCTATTGTTTTTACAAAAAATTAGCAAAATAGCCAACTCAAACGTTGAGATTTGCTAAATAGTCAAGGTTTTGTAAATATTAAGTAAATAGTCACTCGAATGACGTGGCTCAATTAGATTTTTTTTTTCATTTCCGAAATTTGTCCTTTTAGAGTTTTGAATTATGAAATTATTTGAAATTTGAATTATTTAGACTACCCGGAAATTTAAATTTGAATTTCCCAAATTTAAGTGTGAACAAGATTTTGGTGTTTAATTATTTCCTTATATGTAACAATTGAATTGACGTGGTTGTGCATTGTTATTTTGTTTCCTCATATATTTGATTTTTATTCTTTATTTACTGTTCCGATTGTTTATTTTTTTTTTAGTTTTATCTTCCTTAATATATGTTATTTTTCCAAGCGCTCATATATTATTCAAACGTCTGAAAATATCACTGATCCACAAGATGTCTGGATTTTCTATGAATGAATCAAGTGGTGTATTCTTTTTTCTTTTTAAAAATTTTAGCCTGTTTTCGCATAGGTTTACATAAAATTACTATTGCATTTACGTATATTTACTGTATTGCAGTTAAGTTTTTTGAATGTTAATGACTGAAAAATCATAATCCATTGTCAGGTAGTGTAAATACATAATGTAATCAAAATGATTTACAAATTGCTATTTTCGATGATCTTGATTTGAAAAAATTTCCCATGAATTTTAATGTTAATGTCAACAATGTTTTTATGCGAAAGGATGTTCTTGTGTCGGCTCACTTCGCGGTAATTTTGAATTTTGGATTCAGAGATCTAGAAAACTCGATATAATATTGTTTGAATGAATGTTGGATGTTGTTGGACGATGATAACGTATGTATGTTTCAAATCGAAATGTATATATATCGTCCATAGATAATTAGATATAACAAATTCATGACTTGACATATTTTGCAGTAAATACATGGAAATATCTTATTAACAACTTTTTTATTGACATTTTCTGTAGTAAATACACATTTTTACAAAGAAACAATAACATGTAAAATACCTAGACATCATATTCTTCAACAACATCACACATAAATCATTGACATCTACATGCAAACATATTTCCATTTAATAACACCACATGCCATGTATAAGTTGTCCACTTGTTATAACAAATTCAGAACTTGACATATTATGCAGTAAATATATGTAAATATGAACATACATCAAAATCGTCAATCTTTCCAACGCCATTCACAACAACCATACACAATTCCAAAAACTAAACAATCCATCTATTATTGATATGAAGGCATCATAACAAGATTTACACATCTAGCCATTTAAAACCCGAACCCCCAAATCTCTTTTGCAAAATTTCTAGGGTTTAAGGCAAAAATCTAGGATTATGAATAAGCAATACACGAATATTAACAATACACGACTCTTTATCCCAGAGGAAGATGACTAACACAAAATCCATGTTATTCAATAATTGATCCCAAAAATCTAGTTTTCTCTTTTCATTTTGTGTAAATCTTTGACGAAAAATAGTAAATACTAGTTAAAATAGCAAGAACATCTACACATTCATACCAGATATATTTTCTACAGCCGAAATCGCTAGTCGGGGAAGATGAACATATTTTTGTAGGAGTAGACGTTTCCTTTTTTTTAGAGATTTTTTTTTCTAACCGAGAGATAATGAAGGTGAGCGGTTATGAATGTGTTTTAATTACCTCGATTCTCAAAAATCCGATTTTCCTTGATTTTTTTTTAAATATTAATCAGGAATGACGATTGGGCGGGAAATTTTTTGGGCATTTTAGTAAACTTGGACGGGTAATTAAATACTGTTGGTTATTTACTTAATATTTATAAAACCTTGACTTTTTAACAATTTTTAAGGTTTGAGTTGGCTATTTTGCTAAATTACCCACATGTTTTTAACCTTGTCTTAGTGGCTAACATTTTTAACCTTAATGATTTTGAATTGCTTAAATAGATTGTAATCTCCGAGCATTAACAGTAATAATTAATGAGATTGTCGAGCATCAATGCTACGTAATTATTGCATGCATTGCATATTAAAGGAGAAAGAATGCTCTAGCATTCAAATAGATCGAAGCAAGACTCTATAACCTTTCATCTCCCTTGAAATATTACTTTTCTTTCTATTTGTTGTATTCGGACTGTAGATTCTATTAAGTACGGACGGTGGTATATTGTTTTTCTCGTGCATTATTGTATCTTAGGAGACGATTTCTCATAATCCAAAATTCTTAGTGGGAAGCAATAGCACTATCTGACACTCCTCTCATAATGAGCTGAAACTGGATCGGTTCGGTTCGATTTTGACCCATTATACAAACCATAACCAAATTATCGATTTTCAAATTTGTGGACCAATAACTAGACCGAATTAGTCAAAAATCAAAATTCGGTTAACCGAATAATGAAAACCGATTGCCAGTTTGAAAATTGGTTATCCAATTCTGAAACTGGTTAAATCAGCTATCCGCTTTCATAATCGGTTACCCAATTCAAACCAATTTATTTACCAACAATTTTGTACTAATTTATAAATAAAAAATAAAATATTGATTAATAAATTTCAAAATTGGTTATCTGATTGAAATCAATTATCCAGTTCAAATCGATTATCTGGTTTCAAAACTGGTTGTCCGGTTTCAAAATTGTTTATCCGTGTTATATAAAAAAAATAACCGAAAATAGAATTTTCGGATATTCAAAATCGTTAACGATCCAGTTTCATAAATAGTGTGTTCTTGATTTGTCTTCAAAACGTGTTATTTGCAATACAAAAAACAACTTAATGCAACCATATACAACATAATCGGTGAAAATTTAACCCAAACCAGAAGTACATAAATCGCGGCCAAAATCATATGAAAAAATAAATAATTAGAAAAAAAACTAATCCAAACCATAAAATGAACTGAATACATACCTATCCACACAGACAATCATGAAAAGCATCAATTATAACTTATTATCCAATCATAAAATAACAAAAAAAAGTCAACACTAAACCCAAAATCACTTAATCAAGTACATGTAGGCAGTGAAATAAATAAATAAAATAAAATAAAAAAACCCTAAGGGACGCACAACTTAAGTATACGTAGAATTAATTACCAAGATATATTACTAAGCAAAAGAATTCACCTTAATTGAGATTGGCCTTAGGTTTTGGGATGCGGGCCTGATTTCATACCGCGAGAGTTCAAAATAATCAAATGAAGAATCAGACGCCAACATATCGTTCTTCTTTGCAATGCTTTGCAATCTGCTTCTGGGGATTCGGGGGTGTGGACGTGGATGTATTTACAGACTTCCTTTTTTGCTTCGAAGAGGATGTCGCGACGGTGGAAGCGGTAATGGGGTTCTTCCTTATGGGAGGACTGTCTTTCTCGTTCATCATTGGTGTATTATGGCGAGAGAGAGAGAGAGAGGTTTGAGGAATTTGTTAGGGGGGAAAAAACATAATTTCACATTAGGTGCACTGAGACACTTGTTCAATTATGCTTTTGGTTGATTTTGAAAGAGGATATGACGGCATAAATATTTAATGTTTTACAAAATATATACTTAAATATTCAATTTTTTTCCGTTGTAAAATAGCTAATTTTAGGTTCCAGTTGCGCTGTTATATAGTTAAATTTGACGGAAATACACGTGATAGCATCAGATTAAACATGATTTAATATTTTTTTCTTAAAATTAATTAAACATTACTAATATCATTTTTATAATGCATAAATAATTAAATAATTAATTTTTTAATATTACATACGTTTTATATTAAAAACGATTTATTATTTTTATAATATCATGTTTAAAAAAAATACTTAATTAATTTTTTATTATAAAAATATAGTTATTGAAAATGATTTAATATTTATTTCTTATAATTAATCAAGCACTAATAATATCATTTTAGAAAAATCTTTATTAATATTTAAATATCAAACCTTTTTTAATTAAAGTTGTTTTTTAATTTTTTTTGTTATAAAAATGATATTATAAATATTTATTTAATTTTAAGAAAAAATACATTAAATCGTGTTTAATCTGAGGCTGTCACGTTTATTTCCGTCAAAAACTTAACTGGTTTTATTTAACGGTGCAACCGAAAACCAACATTAAGTATTTTTCCGCGAAAAAAATATTAAGTATTTAAGTTTATGTTTATGAAAATATAAAGTATTTATGCCGCTATTTTTTATTTTGGAAATATATTAAACTTTAGGTCCAATTCCCTATTTTTGACGTGTATGTCTAAAATAAAAGTGTCATTATGTTTCCTACACTTTCAACTATTATGAATTGTATTGATTTTGATAAGGTGTGGCCAATTAAATATTTTGATGCTTGATTCTATAGCAAGGAAAATTTAGGAGACCTTTTTTTTCGTATGATTAACAATGCTAGCTAGTAAATATTCGTGGAAAAAAAAATAAAGTTATATAATATCGATTTTGTATGAATGCGCTTTGTTAGGGGAACCTTAAATAACCAAGTGTGCGACTCGATTAGACTAATTGACTTATCCAAGTGTATGCATCTTCTTAGGGGAATTCCCAGACTAGAAGTGTTTTTAATCATTTTTCCGAATTCGTACAAAAATCTAAAAAAGACTTGATATAGTAGTGTTTACTGTTTAGTGACAAACATGTGACGAATTTCTGTGAATCAGTGACAAATTTGTCACTAATCTCTATAATTTAAACAAACACAACACTTTTATATCAGTCTTTTTGAGATTTTTGTACGAATTTGGATTTTTTTTTTTTTTAAACAGTCTTAGTGGTATCCAAATCCCACTTGTTGAGGCGTGTGTGAAAACACTCCTTTTTTTTTTTAAAGCATATTTTAATGGAGTTAGCCGCAAATTATTCACCGTTTAACTCGCGCATGAAATATGAAAAATTATGCACAGTTCTTTCATCTACTGCCTAGATGGAGAAATTTATACCTTGACCATGCTTAGAATTGATATCTACCGCTAATTTCGCATTCATTTCATTTTGTATTTCATTCTTGTTTGAAAGTTTAAATGTATTAGTTTTCAATGTCTCCCTTAGATCCACTTTAGAATTTAAGGGTATAATTTATTATATACTAAAAAGTTTGCCGGGAAAAGAATTGATGATCATCTATCATCGTCCCTCGAGCAATTTCCCTCTGAAAAAATATATATTTACATTTTTTAGAAAATCTAAAAAACTAATGGAGAAACTACATGAATAATATTTTACAACTTAAAAATCATTATTTTCGTGATAAAAACTTTAAACACACTACTCTTGCGATAAGTTTCAAAAACATATTACTACTACATGCAATTTCCAAACAAAAAATAATTATTTGAGAGGAAAAAATTATTTTAAATATGCAGATATGATGGTCATAAATTATGAAAGAAGCTAAATAATTAAAAATTGGACAGGATAACTATGGGATAATAACATCGACATAAACTAGAAACTATGTTTTTTTTTTTAATAATTTAAAAAAAAAAAAAAAAAAAACTTAGCCACCGAGTCTCTCCCCCTTCCCTTTTGAACACAACATGACGGCGACGGCTTCCGTTCACCGTAGCGCCTTTGTCTCATGGGATGGTCGCGGAGTATCAAAAGCTCAAACTTGGTCGTGGTAGTGCAGGACAAGTGCAAATATGCTCGGATTTGTACAAGTGGATGAGGGAAAATGGCGGTGTACAAGAGAGTCACCGGAGAGAGAGAGTTACGACAGAGACAACTGTGTCATCAATTGCATTTGACGACGACAGAGGTACAGAGTTGTCGTCGATGGTGGTCAATCGTGGGTCTCTACGCTTGTCACCGTTGACGATGGTGCAGCGTCGGTCGCTGGTCTCTGTTTTTATCACGCCCGATGGTTTTTTGACATCGGTCGATGATGGCTCTCCGTATCAATCACCATCGAAGGTTCTTGGTCGTTGTGGACTGTTTGTTTTTTCATGCAAGTTGAAGATCAATCTTCTTCTTCAGTCATCTGATCGCAGTTATTTATGTCTTTATAAACCAATGTGAGTAAATTAAAAGAGCGAATTGTAGTGTGCCTATTGTTCTTTCTGTCATTGGAACTCTGTCCATGTTGCGCAATCACTTGTACGCAGTATTAGATTCGATCCGACCTTAGTTTGTATGTCGCCTTGATTTAAAATGTTCTACAACTGTATCAAAGGGTTTACCCAAATTCTAATAGGATGCTCCAACAATGTATTAAAAAAAAACTGACATTAAAATCCTGAATAAGTGCTCTAATCCAAATGGGCTGTATATAGCAGAGCAAAGTAAAATTTTATCAGAAAGATCGGAACTTTGAACGTAAGACAGCAACAACTAATATAAGACACAGTGATATGTCGAAGTAAAGCATCTCAGAGCTAACATATCATTCTGCGTTTTGGTTTCGACATCAGAAACACAGTCGGTATTGCTCAAGAAAAAAAATACCCATCATAATTCAAAGAAGCCAAAGACAATTCAAGAGCATTCCAAACGTATCGAAGCGAAATAGCAAATCAAGTCAAAAACTTATTTATTTATGAAGCGAAATAGCAACGAAAGCAGAGAGGCGAGCACACTTTCGGTCAGACTCACCTGCAACAACAATAAAACGAAAAACCATAGATTTTTTTTAATTTTCTTTTTCATAGATCAGAGTCGTCAACGACGACCTCGGGTTTGGGGCCGTGGAGGGAGGGGTGTCGGCCGTCTTTTCCCCACCCGATGCCGCGGGTGGAGTCGAGGTACTGGCGCACCAGGTGGCGGCACTTCTGCAGGTGGTTGACTCCCTCCACACGGTAGCACCACCGCACCTTCTCGCGCAGGATCTTGGCCTTCTCTATGGCGATCCACTTCTCCCTCACCAGATACTCCCTCATCTCCAGCATAACCACCGGATCTTTGTACGGATTCTCCGCATCGAAGTCCTCCGGCGGACCCTCGTCGAACTCCGGCAATCCCTTCTTCCGACCCATTCTTCCCTATTCCCTGCCATCAGTTTCTTGGATTCAATTTCATCGACCAGCTCAAACCCTAAAATCACCCAAATCTCGTGTATTCGGACCTCAAACCATGAAATTTCAAATCGGCTCAATCCGAACCCTAGATTAATAAATAGTTTCTAAAATTAGAAAACCCCTAATTTCTGTTGGTAAATTCGAGAAAACATTCCAGTTCCGTTTCCGTTTCCGATTCCGATGCCGATTCCAATCAAGCTCCGATTCAAATATTAAAAGCAAACCTAACCCTAGAACTTCATGTGTGGGGTTATGGGATTCAAACAGAGAAGGAAAAAAAAAAGAGAAGAAGTGAGGGTTTACCTTGGTGTGGTCGGAATTCTCTACTCCTTCCTCTTTTCTTCCACTTCTTCTTCTTCGGCTCTTCTCTTCTTCTCTCCCACTATTCAAGCTCGTCGTCGTTGTTTTTGTTTGGTTCGAATGAAAAAGAGAAGGCCGTGGGTCATAAAGGTCCAATTTTTCACATTTACAGTTAAATCCCTCAAGTTCCTCCCCTCTCGGACTTCTACCACACAAGTCTGTTTTTTCTTGCAATTTAATCCCACGTTTTAGAATTTTAAGGTCATGCCTAAACTTATTAAGGCCATATTTGTTTCTTCATCTTAAAACTGTTTTTGACTTTTCTAACTTGAACAGTTTTATGAAAAAACTGAATTGACTGTTTGTTTGATGATTCTCAGAATACAACTCAAAAAGTTTTCAAACTGTTTTCTGTTTTAATGAAGAAAATCATAAAACAGTTTTTAGTTGTTTTCTAATTTTTTCACTCAACTTTTTTAACCTTTTTTTTTTAATATATCCTCTTGACATTTCCTTACTTTTGATTATCGAATTTGTTTTCGTTCCCTAGAAAGGCTGTGTTTGGTTACAGACTTGAAAAGAGTTTTTGACTTTTCAAGAAGTGAAAATAGGAAACAAAACTGAAAAATGTGTTTGGTAAGGTGTTTTCGGAAGTTGTTTTGTAAAAAAGTAAAGAAAACTGAAAACAAATAAAAGGTGTTTTTGGAAGAAAAAAAATTCTTCTTTTCTCTCCTCCTTCTCCTCACCCGCGCGCAAGACTTGAAAAAAAAAAAAAATCCGGCCATCTTCTTCAATCACCACCGAGCCTCACCATCGCCGCCAAATAGTTTTCATTTTCCAAATAGTTTTCATTTTTTTCATTTTTTCAAAAACAAAAATGAAAACTGTACCAAACAGTTTTTTCAATTTCTCAAAAACAAAAATGAAAACTGTACCAAACAGCTTTTTGAAAACAACTGCAAAATAATTTTTCAGTACAACTACAAAAATTAGAAAATAGAAAACAAAAACTTTTTGAGTTAACTACCAAACGGGCCCTTAAGTTTTACAATTATGACAAACTTTAAACAATCGGAACTCCATTTTACAAACTATTAACTGGCCGTGATCTTCTCGTCGAGCACATGAGTTTTCACTATTTTGAGTCAACATTAGGTATCAAAATTTGATATTTGTTGTATTGACTACAAAGACAAACGGTGTTTTCCGATGAACTTGTGAACAATCATTATTACTAAAAGTACGACCATTATATTCACAGCAAAGACTTTCAATTAGTATATATCTCGACGCCTAATTTTTATGTGAATTATTACACTACAATTACAAAAAACTGAATAGATAAATAAAAAACTGAAATCCTTACCAAACAGTTATTTGAAAACAACTGCAAAATTTTTTTACACTACAACTATATGAAAACAAAAACAGAAAACAAAAACAGTTTGAGTGAACAAAGATTTAATTAATGTTTTGGATTCAATATGTGATTCTAATATAGAGGAGCTGTATATAGTAAAGTAAACTAAAATTTTAATAGAAAGGCCCCAACATACGGTAGCAAGAATAAATAACTAATATAAGATCTATATATGCGAGGTAAGAAATTATATCAAACATTTACATGTTTTAACATGTAAAAACCTGGATTTGAGTTGTTTTTAGTGAAAGTGATAGATGTTTATATCTCTGTCATGTTTTGAGAGTGTCCTACATTTCTATAAAATTTTATACTAAAAATAGATATTGATTTGGAAACAAACATGGAAAAAAAACAGAAACGCCTACCACTCGAAGACATTGGACAATCGTACCATTTTATATTGTTTTTATGAAGTTCGATTTCTCATCGTTAGATTAATTTGATCACTCGATATATATAATAATATAATTTGTAATGATAATAATAACAATAAATCGTGAGCTCAACACATAAATGGAATAATAATAATAGAAAAACAATAATATGAAATTTAAAATGCATTTTCGAGGGTCTGATCCTAGGACATGTCGCACCGAATATGGGCTTAGGTGCGACATTCAGGTGCGACATGTCGCACCTAATATCCTTCCGCACCAAAAATGTGAATTTGTAGTAGTGTGATAGCATCTGATGTCCCCTCTTAGCTTCGCGTATCGTGGAAGACAAGCCGATGTTGAATTAGTCTTCTCCAACCAACTTGCGACATATGACCATCTCAATCCAGAAATATGCAAAATGGTTAATTTGCATCCTCAGCCTGCAGCCTAGGACCTATGCATCCAAACTCGAGCTCAACACTTGTGGGCCAAGCTTGATTTTTACACTGGATGAGACCCTATGACCCCATCCTGGGCTTGTGGGCCGATTCCGCGCAAGTAGACAACATATTTTGGTTTGCAATTAATGTTGAAAATTCGGTTAACTTCAATTAACCATTAACCGAATTTTTTTCTCACGGTTAATTGTTAACCGAAATAGAAAAGTGGACAATTAATTGCAATTAATTGTTTTAACCGAAAATTGGGCAATTTGTAAATGTTCCGTGAGAAAACAAACAACTTTACAATAAATTATTATTATTTTTTTCAATTAACCTAGGTTAATTGTTTTTTATTCGGTTAAAATTAACCGTACGATTAATTTTTTTCAATTAACCTAGGTTAATTGTTTTTTATTCGGTTAAAATTAACCGTACGATTAATTTTAACCGAAAATTCAATTAAAATTAATCGTACGGTTAATTTTAACCGAATAATTTCGATTAAAATTGAAATAAAAAATTTTTCTTTAACCGGATTTTTTTCTTTATTTGCAATGCCCAATCACTCTATATGTTTTAAGAAAGAGGAAAAATTCCAACACCAATAAGGATCTCATAGTGTACATATAATACTTTGTTATATATAGCTTCTTTGGTGGTGATAAAACTAATAAAAGATGTTTGTTGATGATGAATATTTTGTTATAACTATAAGTATCCGAGCTTTGCCCGACTAGGCCTATTAGACTCTAGTAATTCCACCGGGAACCTCCCACTTGCCCCAACAAGTTGAGACTATGTGCATACCCACACATCTTGTAATTCTTGTGTTACATATCCCTCAAGTTTTGCACACCAATTCGTCACGTCTGCAAGCTTTGTAAAACATTTTATGGTATTAAACATGGATCTCTTTGGTTTGAGAAGTTAT
The DNA here is from genome assembly GCF_054948205.1 of Urtica dioica subsp. dioica. Lineage (NCBI taxonomy): Eukaryota > Viridiplantae > Streptophyta > Magnoliopsida > Rosales > Urticaceae > Urtica > Urtica dioica. The sequence continues at coordinate 21,630,683 of NC_142765.1, forward strand.
CCACCTTGATCACCACACTCGATTTCCTTCATAGTCATCATGATTCTTATCCTTATATTCATGTGTGTTGATGATATGATTATTATAGGTGATTATGTTGAAATTGAATCATTGAACTAGAATTTAGCCCATTGTTTTACTATGAAATATTTAAATTTTCTACGTTGGTTACTTTATGGGTATTGTGGTTTATTCTTCTACAAAACCAGACTATACGTCTTTTATACGTCTTACCGAAACAAAACTGTTGACAATTCCTTTAAGATCAACACTCGATACCTCCATCTAATTATGTTTCTTTTTCTAGCCAAGTCCATATCGCACAACCATAGGCAACTTTATCAATCTCATATTACTCCCTAATATACTTTCCATGTTGTTCATGCCGCTAGTCAGTTTACTACTGTTCATTGGGCTACCATTATTCGCATTGTCAAGTTCATTTGAGGCACTTAATTTTAGAGCCTCTTGTTCCACGTAATATCATCCTTAGAGTTAACCAAAAATATTGAGAATGGTTGTGACGTCACTCGTCACCATCCATAACTCAACACCATCACATTGTACTTTATTCATTCTTCTCGGTAGATTACGCATTTGTTAACGGAATAGTAGCATCATGAGTTTGCGAAAAATATTACTATATACTTATTATAATAATAATAATAATAATAATAAAAGTGTAAAACAGTTTTTAATCCATTTTTTAGCTTTTAAACGTTTGGACTAATGTGTATTCAATAACTTGTTTTTGGCTTTCTACCAAATATGTTTTCTCTGTATATGTAACCATGAAAGCGCGACCAGGAACATGCATCTGGATGTAAAAGAAAAGATGAGGAAAAAATTTAGAAATAAAAGAATGTATGGTTAGTGATTTGAATGATCCATTAGTATTATACAATTACAACGGACTTGGTAAACAAAGGATGGTAAAAAGTAATGGCATATTTATTTAGTGGAAATAGTAAAAATAACGTAGAATCAAATCTTGCCAAATTGATATAGTCAAATGGGTCCATGTTTTGGTAAAGATAACATCACGAGATCAGGTGCCAATAAGGGGATTATTCTCAAAGTATAAATAATTATAAATTTTTTTTTTCTCATTAACTATTAGGAAAGTTTTATTCCACGTTTATGATTATAATTGTCATTAAAAATCAACTTTCGTGACATATTTGTCTCGGTTCTTTTTATAACATATATATTAAAAGTGGAATAAAGTCTTCCTAATAAATAATAACTAATTTATTATAATTAAGTATATTCTTGGAATAATCTCATTATTATAATTTAATTAGAGTTAATAATAACTGAGAAAATGGAATTGAAGACCACGTGGTACAAGATTTGTCAACAAACAACGCATCAAATCATCATGTTGTGTAAAAGAAAAAAAAAAAAAAAGATAAATTGAAAATACTGAACTCGTCTTATGTTTGTTTAGAATGAAAATGTTACAACGACAAAACCACCAGAGAGAGTTCTCTCTCTCTCTCTCTCTCTCTCTCTCTCTCTCTCTCTTATTTTATCCTCATAATCTCAACTTGAACATGTACAAGTCTCGTGCAACACCAAAAACAGTACTCCCAAAAAAAAAAAAAAAACTCATGATATATACACACAACACAAGTCAAGTATGACTCTCAGCTAAGCTCGGGCTGAGATAGCACGGTCCCTTTGAAACCCCTCGATTCGGACAAATCCCGGCTTCACTCCATTGCCGAACTGCACATCTCGGCTCACCGGATTCGCCGCTCTGCTGGGCGGCGACCCACTGAAGTACGGTGGGGAACACGCCGCGTCACCACCACCACCCTTGGCGAGAATCGTATCCAGGAGTTCCGTTCCCGAGCAATGTTCTGATTGGAGGAACCGACTTTTTTTTTTATATATATTCGAAATCATAGGAAGTTAGTAAAATTGAAGATAATAATAAAAGGAAAAAAAAAGATTGAAGAATTGGAAGAAGAAGAGCTTACTTGATTGGATATCTGAGAGGTCTGGTAGGGTCGTCGGAAGGATTCTGGAGCCCTAAACGACGTGGTTTTGGACAAACCATCGCTCTCAATCCCTCACAACCCGCCATGCCTAATCTATCTTCGATTAACTACAACCAACAACGTATGTGAAGAAGAAAAAAAAAACAGAGAGAGAGAGAGATAGAGAAAAAGAGAGAAGATAAATACCTGTACTCAGCAGGAAAAGAGGAAGAGATATTTTGAATTAAGAGAGGGTCAATACCGAAAAAAAAAAGGAAAAAAAAAGAGAGAGATAAGGATTGTTGGGTTGTATTGGAATTAATGAGGCGATGAATGAGGAAAAAGTTTATGTAATGAATGAGTGTTGCCTTTTATACCCGCCTCCATGTGCGCTGCTTCCTAGTCGCGTCTTCTTTGCTCAGTCGAATCTACACCGTTCGATTCCCAGTCCAGTTTTAATTCAATTATTTTTGTTCAGTTTGTTTGTTTGGATGAGTAGTTGGAAGACAAGTTGTGGGTTTTTATTTATTTATTATTATTATTTTTTTTTATATAACAAGAGGAAGATAAGGTGTTAGTTGCTCCACACGCAAATTATTTTGGGGATTCCACAATTTTCGGGAAGTATTGTAATTCTTAAATAGAAAATGGTACGAAATAGTGAAACGTATTGATTAGTAAAATAATCAAAGTTTCAACAGTTCTAAATAATTAAACTTATGTTTTTAATATTTTTTTGACAATTAAGATTAATTTTGACGATTATTATAAATAATTTATCACTTTCAAAAAAATTAATCTTGAAATAAAAAAAATTTGAAATCAGATTATTGTATATTTTGGGTATTTCACTCAATTAAATTGACCTTGAGTATTTTACAAATTCATAACTTTAAATTGATTATTTAGCTACATCACCATTCGAAATGAAATTGTGAACATGAAACTAAAATCTAAATAAAACTGTAGGAAATTGAAAAAATAAGTCAAATAAAATTGTAAATAACAAAAAACATACCGTAAAAAAAGAGTTATTATGAAATAGAAAATAAATAAGATACTTGAGAGATTAATTTAAAACAAACGTTTTAAAGGTAATTTTTTCTTTTTCTTTGTGGGCTTATATTAGATGGTCCATGAAATGTTAGACTGCTATAGTCATAGTTACAAACTAGACGAAATTGTAGGTGGTTATAGTGTTTTTCGAAACAGATGTATTAATACCGAGTCTAATTATTTTTTTCCGCGAATAGCTTTTCTTAAAAAATATATAATTATTTCTCTCTCTCGATGTTTGCAAAATGGTTTATAAAAATGCGGATACTTTTGGAGCTTTATTATATGAAATAGTCAAATGGTTACATTTAATTAAAATTATAATCCAATTATTCAAATATTAAAAAAATAGCTCAACTCATGCTTAAATGTACATAATATATAGTACATGCCTCGTTTAGGCTATTTTCTTAATATTTAAAAATTTCGGCTAAAATTTTAACATAGGAGATTTAAATAAGCTATATGCCTAACTCTCCTTTATTTAATTTTGTTTATTGTTTGAAGTTTTATTTATAATTTGAAAAAGCACTATTATTTTTTAGTTATTGTAGTAAAGATCTAAAACCTCTAATTATTCTCTAGTTACATGATACTACAAAATTAGATGGGCTATAGCTCATAGTTATATGGTACTGCAAAGAAGCCTTACCTAGCTTTTAAAAAAACCTCAACAATCTGGCGTGAGTATTTCACATAGATAGTACATGGATTCTAACCCAACTACTCCAAATGAGGGTTATTAGGGAAAAAAAAATGGATACTGTAAACAAAATCTAGATGGGTCAAATTAAGGCAGTTGCGGATCGGGTCATGACTGACGAGTGCAGCGAAAGACAAATTAATGCGTTCAAAATATATTTTAAAACTAAAGTGACGTTTTACTATTTACAAAAGTTATGTTTTGTATTTTTTTTTTTTTTTTTTTTGTGTGTTCTTGACCGTATATCTCTAACTGAGTTTTGAATAAAATGGAATTCATCGAAAACTATGAAAGAATGTTGGAATACGTCAGCAATCATTGAAACTATTTCAACGTTATAATGTATATATGATATGATCAAACCTAGACTATTAATTAAGACATGCTTTCAAACTTGTATGAATTATGCATCAATGATTCGGTGATAACGGCATATTCGCACTACTATATAATAGAGACAATGGATGCATAATACTACTTAGACCCTTTTCTCACGAGGATATCCATCATTAGGTGTTTGAGATGCCCCTCTTATAAGACATAAAGCATTTGACCATTTTAATCAACGATATTGGAAAATTGGGGGAGAAAGGCTCACAGGTATTTGTCTTGAGGTTTTGAATAGCGAAACATTGTCAAGATTTCTTAATGAGACGATCTCATTCAAAAGGGTAATGAGCCGATGATGGTTAAGGACTATAGACAACCAGCCTTTTATGTCAATTACAAAGTTGTATCCCGTTGCCTCACCAATTGCCTCAAAGCTAAAGCTATGAGGGTGTTTTTGATCTCCAAATCCTAAAGTACATTTGTCGATAGAGAATATCCACAAAAATATTTTCAAGGGTTTTGAGAGTATACAAACTATGCATAAGGAAAATGGCAGAGCTGAAGCTTGATTTATTTAAGGCCTACAGGGTTGACTGAAAATTTCCCAAGGTTATGATGATTCTCTTAGGCTATGCATCGTGTGATTAGTCTCTTAGGTCATGAAGTGCATAACATCAATCAAGTTCATTTTCAACATTGTTGTTATATGTGTTATTGGCTTTTTTTTATGGTAAGTTTGTCTCGGAAAAATATCTTGCAATATGCTACAGGGTATGTTGAGACATCTTGACCGCTATGCGCATAATTTGTATTTCTAGAAAGTTTCGTGTTCCGCTAGAATGATATGCGGAAGAAATTCTACATATATTTTCTTTCCGCGTGAATGGGTAAGGAAACTCTATTTCGACTTCCAAAGGTGTTGACCAATCTAAAATAAAAGGTTTTACCCTTAGTGGTCTCTCGACGTATTCATTCACACAATTAGGGTTCTTAGCGTGCAAGATCGACAGTCTGAGAAACTATTTGTGTGATGTGTGTAGTGTGACTCTCTTGACGATATTCCTGTCTCATAAAGTGTTGGAGTGTTGTTGAGTTTTGTGATTGAGTATTCACGAGCGTTGACATCGAAGGTTACCAAATACTTTGGAGAGTATTTGAGAGCGCAAGTGAGGGGAACTCAAATTTAAGGGGAGCTTGGGTTGAGATTCACGAGTAGTATTAGGAAGTCTTTCTCACCAAGGGATATCGTAGCGTACGTATTGTAAACCGAAGTTGTGCACAAGTTCAGTTTAACTCCTTAGACGAGGATCCCACTGCAAATTGAGCCTAATATATTGGTAAGACTATGAAGACCTCACAACGATTAAAATGTAAAGATATTTAGCGGGGGGTGTATTAAATAATTTTAGTGCGAGAGATGTTTAAACACGACTTCCAATTTGTGTTATATATAGTGAAATCTCTAGTGAAAAAAGGAAGTAGCTCTCACTGAATCAATATAAATATGTGTATTATTTTTGTTCTTTATACTTTTTAAATTGTTTTCCAAGTAAGAGTCGAATTTGGGACTCAAATCTAAACATGAGTTATTTCTACAAAATATTGATGTAGTAATCACTAATTTACCTAAATGAAAGAAAAGAACTTATAGTGTGGTATATCAAGACAAAATTCTCATTCAATTATTACGTCCAAGTACAACATCGACTTATTATTTAAGGGGAAAAAAATGCTGATTTATTCTAATAATGTTCTCTTTTAAAAATAAAGTATTATATTTAAAGTTAGTAGAATATTCCTTCAGTAGACCACGTGCCGTCTTAACACTCCACTACTGAAAAGCAATATTGTTGGTGTAGTCCTGATCTATTCTTTGCTTTTGTCTTTGGGTCTATTCATGAATCACACATTACACAACAACCAATAACAACCTTTACTTCTCTATATTATTTGGATTCCCATATCACTAAAATACATGTACGTAGTTTGTGGGCCCCAAAAACTATTCAACATAATTTGTAGAAAAAAGAGTGTATGATTTACATTTATGCGGTTATTTTATTTATTACTATTGCCAAAGAATCAAAGATTGTTTTGTGGGAAGAAGAGCGGTAAGGAATCTCTTTTGAGTTTGCCATCCAATATCTTGACTTTGCTCATCTTCTCGTCACACCAACGCATTTGTTGTTCATTCAAATCTTTCATCCTCAAAACCCTTGAAACAACTTTTAGATCTATCAATCCCATCACTATTTCCATTCCTTCATTCACTTTCAATTTCCTTCTCCTCAAACATTTTCCTCCTCTCCGGAACTCTTTAAGCTTCATCTTCTTCTGCACGTACGTATGACATATATACCAATCAGAACCACCAATATATAATATTAAAAAACACACAGTATAGGTATATACTAGTTTGACTTACTTTTTGATTGACTTTCTGCATAAGATGAAGAAGCGTTGGATCAACCGAACCGCTTCTCTTTCGTTGGAAAAAAGATGCGATGAGTTTGGATGTCCTTTCCTTATCGGCTTTTAGAAAATTCATGAATGTATGAATACAGTCCTCCATTAATATCAGAAACGCCGGCGAAGAAATTCTTGATCCCACACCTTCCTCATCTTCCAACTCTTGCAATATCAAATAATAATACCTTATATTTAAAAAATATTCATTTCGAGGTGATTGGATAACTTTTACATGTTATTCTTTCCACTTAATACATATTATATGGGTGCAACTTCTTTACATTTCAATTGAACAAATTACACGCACATTATCGCAACCTTAAACGTCGCTAGTAAAACGACATTAAAGCCAAAGTGATGTAATTTGTTTTTACCAAACTTTATAAGTTATATCAGGATAGTGATTTCTCGATGAAAAAATGAATTAACTTCATTACATTCTTTTACAAACTTTATCTCTCAAATATATAATTTATTTTTTATATTTCATAATATCTCTTTTTCAAATATTTTCTTTACTGCTTGGAGTTTTATTTTACTTATTTATTTTAGTATTTATATAGTTTCATTTAACTTTTTTTCTCTCTTAGAGTTTCATTTAATTAATTAAGATTTTAAGTTATGACAAATATATATTTATGAAAGGTTTGAAAAAGTGAAATATCCAGACTTACCATTTTCCAACAAGAAATTTTGTGAAATTTCCCCCTATATAATGGGTTTTAGTAACGTATTATATATGTACCTCGATATTCAGGAATTTGAAGTAACTTTGGAGCCAAAAGCCTCATCCTTGCATAAATCTCGGGTCTCCGACCTTGTTCATAGGGTTCGTTCTCAATATATCGTTGCAGAAGAACTTGAAATTGTTGAAATTGCTGAGCAATTCGGGCGGGGCAGCCGGGATCGAAATCGGGATGTGACTCCGATCTCTTCTGTTGGAATTTTTTGTAGTTCCAATTGAGTGCTTCCCAAGTCAAGCAGATCTGAGCCACATAAGCAACCTCTAGTTGGTGATAAGGGTTTCGCCGGACAGAATTAATGTCTTGCTTCCGCGATTGTGTTCTCTTCGACGTTGCAAACGTGCGCACAATTCTCTCCGAAACCGATCTCGGAGACACTTTGATTGACCTTAGTGATTCTGAAATTAAAATGGCTTTCTTTTACTTGCAAGAAAAAAAAAAGATGTACACAAATAAAGTTGCACTATGTTGTGGCTTAACTCGCACTAAGAAACTTGGAGGACACTGTAAAAACCTATTGTTCCAGTACTCAATCTATCGATGTGGGACATTTCTGATACACTATATTTTGAATATAGCTAGGGCATTATTAAAGCACTAATATCGTTGTTATATCGTTATAGTTAGCCTTTCTGAAAAGGGAAGGAAAACAAATAGTACGTAGTAGTGATGACTGATGACAATAATAAAATAGAGAGAAAAGAAAAAGCAAAAGCAGATACACTATGGTATATACTTTGATTAAAGTAGGAACAAGTAATAATAATAAAGTAAAGTAGAGATAACCTGTTTCGCTAAGCTTTTGGGCACTAATTCTGTCGAGCAACTTCATTTCCTCGTCATACTTGTGGAAAACCGTGTAAGATTCCCACTTGGGACAGCTTCTTCTCGACGAGGAAGAGAAATTAGGATCTTGATCAGTCCCGGAATTATTATCCCTGTAATTGATCGAGCTTCTCCAATCGGACGAGCTCTTCGAAGTCGATCCAACGGTGCAGGAATCTCCGTACACGTCATCCTCTTCATGATAATGGCTAACGATCTCTTTCTCTTTATCGCTCACTAATAATTCCCGCCTTGACTCCAACTGGGTCGGCGCGTAGCTGAGAAACCTCTCATCATCATCCCCAGAAGAGCACACTTTTTTTATACTTCCATTATTATTTATGATCTCATCATAACCATCATCATCATCTGAAATTAATAAAAATAAAAAAATATATATTTACATCGTCATCATCATCATCACAAACCAAGCACAAGTACAACATGTGAAGTAGAAGAAAGAAAGTACCGTGACATATGATTTTGTGAGTGGCTGGGAAATGATTGCCGTGGCTTCTCAAGTCTATTGTGACGCAACTGCGAAGCGAGTCAGAGATATTGCTGCTTTTGTTGAAGTTATTATTATTATTATCAGCGTCGTGGTCGGATTGGTCTGACTCGGATTGGCTGTCCGTGTCATGCATGGACAAAAGCTCTGCCATGCAGTTTTGATCGTAATCGTCATCATCTTTAACAACAACAAGGCTCTCTCGTGGGGTCTCGAACAATAGAGCTTCGCTGCTGCGAATAATGTCTGCCACGTCACACCCGCTCTCTTCTTCTTCTTCAGTTTCTTCTTCTTCTTCTTCTGACGACACGTCATACTCGTTACCATTCTGGCTTCTGAAACTAAGAGAGCAATTGGTGATATATAATAAGATTGATGATATATTATATGTAATGTAATATATAAATATATATATACCTTGGAAATATGGGATTGGTTCCAGCGAGGTGGATGAATTTGGAGAGGAAAAAGAAGGAGAGAGAGAGAAATATGAAGAGGAGTTTGAGAGAGGTTGAGAGATTGTAGAACAGGCTACGGAGAGCTTCTTCTTTCGAACATGGCATTTTTTTTTATTGAGTGCTCTTTTCTTTTTCCTTTGCTGATTATTGAAATTGAGTTTCTTAGTGAAGTGCACAACAAAGCCAAAGCCAAAGTGGAAGTCCTACGTGAGAAAACGTGTTCTCTATCGTATCCTTGTCGCTTTCATCAAATCTCTCTCTTTCTTCTTTTCATTTTTTGGTCAAAATTATTCTCCTTGTTTTCCGAAATATCCATCATGCCCTTCAACCATTCAACATTTTTGGAGCTAAAAACTAACATTTCGATTCTAGTTCATTATACTAAGGGTAAATAAGTCATTTCGGTTATGGATTGAATTTTTAAAGTGATAAGCTATTGCATGAAACAGGATTTTCAAACAAGTCTCACTTTTCCTTTTTTAATATACATCCAAGCGGAACTTTATCATTATTATTCAAATTATTTTATTTTACGTTGCTTGTGAATAACATAGGGAATTTAAAACCTTTTGATGCTATATTTGTGTTGTATAAAATCCTAACAATATAAAGAACTTATGATTTGTTAATCTAATACGTTACGAATATATCTAAACCAGATTAAAATTAGCATAATCTTATGGATTTCGAATTTCTGTTCTCAATAGATTCACAAAGAAGTATAATATTGTCAAATCTTGGATCTAATGAATTTGTTAATTCCCTCGCATGTGCCAACATTTTAATACAAAAGCAAATGAAGAGGAATCATTTGCCTTAAAAGTGCAATAAATCAATGTGTACTACTACTATATATGTGTGTATTTATAATTTGAGCTCTCCAGAAATAAACGGTAGCCAGTATCTGAAAAAGAGTCGTGTCTTACTCTTATCCTCAGTATTAAACAGGAGTTAAAAGCAGAAATAATAAAAAGAAGAGACCATCACATCACCAAAGGTTACGCACTCTCTAAATACACGTCAGGACCAAGGTCGACTAAGGAGTAATCTTTTTAAAAAGAAGCATAGCTAGTTAAGTCGCCATATTTTTTTAATAAGAAGGGTACGTGTGAGCCTACATAACACAAGTGTGACCCACACCACACTTCTTAGAGTATATGTTTAATTGGTAGTGTGTTGTCTATTGAGTTATGGAGCCTAATTCATCAACAAATGTGAAGATTTTATGATGGTTATGTCGCGGATCGACTTGTTAAGCCTAGTTTTTATTTTTTTATTTTTATCCATACTCTTCTATTTTATCTACGGGCATCTTTGATGCCTCGATTGGCATACAAGTATATATCTCACTCTGTCATTTCGATACCTATGACACGTTGACTCCGTTATGCATGTCTTTCTTAATTATGGTTTTTACCCGACCCAATGAATTTTCCCGAAAGCAGTCAGTCAATTAATTGGAAACTCACGAGGTATACGTATAGTGTACTGAGGCACAATAATCGACAGACACTACGTATTAAGTCATCTGGATGACGTGTAGCTTACGCTTCCTTTCATTGGCTTTTCCTTCCAGTTACTCTGCATCGCGTAGTACTAGATTCATTATTGTTTCATAGGTTAACTATATAAGCTCTGCTCTTGTGTAACTCGAACATGATTGAATTAATACAATTCATTTCTCAGATCCAGTTTCTCTCTCTTAGCTCCAGATCTTGATATGGTATCAGAGCTACATATCCGGCGACGGAAAATTTGAAGATTGATCATGGCGACTGCATCGACGACTTCAGTGGAGGATACAACTGGATCTTCAGCTGCAAGAACGAATCCGATTGTTTTCAACAATTCGATCGGAATGAAGCTCGACATCAACAATTTTTTGGTTTGGAGGAAACAAGTGCTCACTACTAGAAATATGACATTTAGCGACGGAAGTATTATCGACGACTAAATCGTCGCTAATCAACCTTTTAGCGACGATAATTCCGTCGCTAATTATTTGGTGCCAAAACTTCTAAAGTTTGGCGGCAAAGATAATTAGCGACGAATTTATCGTCGCTACATGTGTATATTCGTCGCTAAGTTCGCGGGAAACAATTAGCGACGATTAAATCGTCGCTAATAGTTTGGAATTAATTTCGAAATTTAACGAAATTCAAAGAGGGAAAAATCCCCCCAAAATAATTTAAATGAAACGATTTAGCGACGATTTTATCGTCGCTAAATGTATAAAAAAATCTATTAGCGACGCGGAAATCATCGCTAAATGCCTGGTTTATGAACTGAAAATTTAAGTTGATTTAGCTACGAAATTTAAAGACATTTAGCGACGATTAAATCGTCGCTAAATGTCTTTAAATACCAGGTCGCGACCCAGACCCCTCATTCGCTCCCAAACCCTAAAATCTCTCTCTGGTTTCTCCTCCTCCGCCGTGCGCTTCCTCCGTCGTGTGCCGCCCCGACGCAGTCGACGCCGTGTGCCTCCCCGGTAAGTCTCTCTCTCCTCACTTCTCTCTCTCTCTCCTCACATCTCTCTCTCTCCTCACTATCTCTCTCCTGTCTGCAGCTCCGCCGCCGCTCCGCCGCCGACGCCGTCACCGCTCCACCACCAACGCCGTCCTCGTCCTCGTCCACCGTCCTCGTCTTCCTCGTCCTCGTCCACCGTCGTCGCCCGTCCACGTACGGTAAGTTTTTTTTTTTTTTTTTTTTTTTTTTTATAACTTTATATATACAAATTGTTATATATAGTTATTTATGTTATATAGTTAGTTATTAATTAGTATATAGTTATTTATATTAGGTAATTTAAATTATTTAAATTAAATTAGTTATAAAAAATGAAATTGTATGAATTAGTTATAAATATTTATATATATATATATATATAACTTTATTTATATATTAGTTATAAATGGTAATGAATTAATTAGTTATAAATTGTTAATTAACAGATTAGGTTTTAAAAATTGTGATATTATGCTTATTTGGGTGTTATAAATATTTATATATATATAAGTTATATTTTATATAATTACATAATTTAGTATATAGATATAAGTATTTATATAATTAGTTATAATTATATAGGATATAAGTATTTACATAATTAGTTATAATTATATATAATTCTTTAGGATATAAGTATTTAGGATATAATTTAGTATATAATTTAGTATTTAGGATTTAATTACGATATAATTTAGGATGTTTGATAATTTAAAATTGTAAATGAGGATTAGAGATTAATTATGTATATAAGTATAGTAGATTAGAGATTAATAAATTAGGAAATGTAATTTTGTTAATTACGATTAGAAAATTTAAAATTGTTTAAGTTTGTGTAGTTTATGTATGAATTAATGAATTAAAGGTAGTTTAACGAATTAGTTTAAAGGTAATTACTAACCGATTCTCTAAAGGTAACAAACTTAAATTAATGAATTAGTTTAACGAAAATTAGGTAGTTTATGTGAAATTAATTAATTGGTTATGGATTGAAATTGAAATTGGATTTAATTTTTGTTGGAAATGACTAAAAATGTGAAATTAATTAGTTGTTTATAGATTTAAAAATGATCGAACCACTGAGGTTGGATTTATTGTTAGTTTTAGGATGTTTCTATGCAGGTTTTAAAGTTAAAGGTTGATGCCGGGTTGTTAAGTTTATAGGGGAGGTTCTGCCGAAATTTCGGTAGGATCGTATTTTGTTTTGAATTTCAGATGGCTGCGGCTACAGGAGCTGGAGGCAGCGGAGACGGGGATGACTTCTTAGCCCGTCTCCCGAATTATTGCCAGTCGGCGCCCGTACGTGATGGCGTCGAAGAAGAAGACGAGCATATTGAACCGACCGTGCGTGGGCCGACGGTCGGGATTCGATCTGAGCGTGCACGGCGCCCCGGGGTGAAGGAAGTCGTCGTTTATAACGAGGAGTTTCAGTCGTTCTTGCAGCCAGAGCGCGAGATGGATCAGGATCTCGCGACGTTCGCGAACACGCTCGGGTTGGTCGTCCGAGACAAGATCTCGCCTACGGTCCCAAGGTGGACGAATGCGAACGTGGGGCCGGCGAAGGAGGCCGAGATCCGAGCAGCGATTCGAGACAAGTACGACATTCGAGTCGATGGTGATGCAACCGGGAAGAAGAAGGCGATTGTCGATGCGGCAATCATTCGAGACGCGAAGACTCGTCTTCGCGATTGGAGGCATACCTTGCGGTCATGGTTCGACATCGACTGCAAGAGCAGCGTACAGGTGGCGCGGTCGCTGAAACCGAGGACCGTTAAGCTCGACACCGAATGGGAGACGCTGATACAACGATATACGAGCGATGAATTTAAGGTAATCAAATCATTTATGTTAAATATGTGTTTACCCTTTTATTAAACGATTTGTTCTTTACGTGTACGGTTACTTATATTACAGGCCATTCAAGCGAAGAATAAGGCGAATCGCGCGAAGAAGAAGACGAAGACTCGACAGGGGACGATTGGGTTCTCGACCCACCGCATGAAGAACGTAAGTTTTATGTTTATATGATACATCAAATCGTTAAAATTATCTAACACTTGAAGTTTTGTTTACATGCAGAAGAGCGTCGAGACAGGCGCATTCGAGAGCTTGTTTGCGAACTACAAGCGCCAACATCAGTCCGACAAGTCCGAATGGCTGACTCCTGAAGCCTCCGCACGTTATGTAAGTTTACATTTATTTTTCTTATTTTTCGATTAATATATACTAACTAGTTAATTATATTAGGATCGATTGGTCGCTAGGTTCAACACGTTGCGAGCGGAGGCTGAGCACCAAGGAGCGGACGTTGATATTTCCGTTCTAGAGCAGCAGGCGATCCGCGATATTATGGGTTCGCGGACTGATCACTTGACCGGCGTCGGACGTTTGGTGCCACAGGGAGCACGGATGGCGGCTGAAGTCGCCGAAGTCTACGGTTCGGAGGCTGGGACGTCGCAACCAGGATATGTCTCGCAGGAGGTGTTGACATCGACCATCGCCGCGTTCGCCGAGACAATACAGAGTCAGGTGCCCGGCCTCAACCTTAGCTCCTTCATGTCCCAATTTCAGCAGAGTTCGCAGCAGGCTCCGTCATCCCACAGCCAGCAGACTCCGACGGCCGGCGTCCACACTCCGACGCCCGACGTCCACACTCCGACGGGCGGACAGCAGAGGACTCCCGACGCCAGCCAGCAGACGACGCCCGGAGGACCAAGTCAGTCTACTCCGACGCCGCAGCCTGCAGAACTTCAGCGCCAGCAAAAGAGCGTTTCACGTCGAGGAGGAGGAAAACGAGCGGCGGGACGACAAAGCAAACGTCGCGAGTAGTGTTTTATTAGAAATTTTGTGTATAGTACATATTTCTCGATAACCGAAAACGTACGTAATCGGATTTTTTTATATATTTCTTGATTTGGATAATATAATTTAGTTTTTATTTGATTTTTCATTTTAGAATTTCATAAACAAAAAACCATAAAAAATAAATAATTAACGACGAAAAAAATAAAAAAAAATAAAATAAAAATAAAAAAAAATAATAATTAGCGACGACAAAGTCGTCGCTAAATATTATTACACAAAAGTATCAGCGACGACTTTGTCGTCGCTAATTCACGCGGGAATTTTTCGCGCGTGAATTAGCGACGACTTTTTCGTCGCTAATTCCCTGTTTCAAAATGGAAAAAAACTTCTCGTCACCACATTTAGGGACGACATTATCGTCGCTAATATCGTCGGTAAATATTTAGCGACGATAAAATCGTCGCTAAATATATTTAGGCACGCATATTTAGCGACGATTATTATCGTCGCTAAAATCGTCGCTAAAGAGATTTAGCGACGATTACGGGGTTTTTAGCGACGAAAAAAATCGTCGGTAAATGTGGTATTTGTTGTAGTGGCTTTCTACGGTCAGAGGTCATGATCTGCAAGATTTTCTTCTCGGCACCGGTGCAGTTCCGGTGAAGTATGCGGAGCTTGGAGATGAAGAACTCGACAGAGTGAATCCTGCGTTTCGAATGTGGGAGAGGCAAGATCAATTACTTGTCTCATGGCTTCTAGCGTCCATGACTGAAGGCATTCTCTCACGAACAGTGAGATGTGAAACCTCTGCTCAGATCTGGAAAACTCTACAAACTTACTTTGCTCAACAGATAAAGGCAAAGGTCTCTCAATTCAAAACTCAGCTTTCGAAAACAAAGAAGCTTGATATGTCAATGAATGACTATCTCCTGAAGATCAGGAATCTCGTTGATTTACTTCTACTCGTCGGAACTTCATTCACAGTCAAAGATCATGTTGAAGAAATTTGTGAAGGACTTCCAGATGAGTACGAGAGCTTCATCATGGCGACAATCACCAGGCACGATGAATTCTCAGTTGATGAGGTAGAGGCTCTACTGTTATCTCAAGAGGCACGCATCAAAAAGAAGAACCTAGAGCTTGATCTTCCTCATCAGAAGAACTCGGCGTCGTTGAGTGCTAACTACACCTCGATGAACTCCTTTCGTGACAAGAGAGGAGGCTATCAAGGTCAAAGGCAGCAGTTTCACGGAGGAGGTCAACAACACTACAACAACTCCTTCAAAAACTTCAGAGGCTCGAGTCCAAATCGAGGATCATTCCGAGGACGTGGTCGTGGCTTTACTCCTCGGAATTTTCAATCTAACAAGCCTCAGTGTCAAGTTTGTGGTAAGCTTGGCCACATGGCTCTCAGATGCTTTTACAGGTTTGATGAGTCATCCATAGGTCTAGCTCAACTCAATGGTGGAGGCTCTCTCTCACAGTCAACTGGCACAATTCAAGGTCATGTTGCTCAAGCTATTGTGACTCCACTCGATGTTCAGAATCAGAACTGGTACCATCAAGAGCAGACTTGGTACTCACCTGACTCAGACTGGTATCCAGACTCAGGAGCGACCAATCATGTCACTTCAGATCTTCAGAATTTGGAGATCAAGTCAGAGTATCATGGCCAGGAGCAACTGCATGTTGGAGATGGTAAGGGTTTACATATTGCACATATTGGTCATTCTCAGTTTCAGTCTCCTATGTCCACTCATAAGCTTGACCTCAAATCTCTCCTTCATGTCCCTGAAATAACTAAAAACTTGCTTAGCGTGTCAAAGTTCTGTTCAGACAATGATGTGTTCTTTGAATTTCACTCTTCTCATTGTTGTGTCAAGGATCAGAATACCAGGACTGTTATTTTGGAGAGCACGCTTAGAGATGGACTGTACGTGTTTGAAAAAGCTCAGGTCTCACTAAATTCATAGCCTATACCTATAGGTTCTAAGTCAGTGTCATGTACTAAGCCTATCTCAAACTGTAAAGCCTTTATTTCAGCAAAAATTCCTAAATCTGATGTGTTTTCTCTTTGGCACAATAGACTTGGACATCCTTCTTCCAGGATTGTTCATAGTGTAATGTCTAAGTGTAATGTGCAGTTTTCATCACATAATACATCTGTTGACATTTGTTCAGCTTGCTGTCATGGTAAAATTCACAAATTCCCTTACATTGCCTCTGAGACTGTCTATTTGAATCCTTTTGAGCTGATTGTAACTGATCTTTGGGGTCCATCACCTGTGCAATCTAGAAATGGTTTTAAGTATTACATAAGCTTTGTTGATGCTTTCACTAGATACACATGGATCTATATGCTTAAGACCAAATCTGATGCCTTCACAATCTTTCAAAACTTCAAAGCTCAAGTTGAACTCCAATTTCCTTATAAGATCAAATGTGTTCATTCTGATTGGGGTGGGGAGTTTAGACCTTTCACAAAGTTTTTGGAGAGCTTAGGTGTTATACACAGGAAGCCATGTCCTCATTCTCATGAACAAAATGGCCTAGTTGAGAGACGACATAGACACATTGTAGAAAATGGTCTTACTCTTCTTGCTCAAGCTCAACTGCCTTTTAAGTTTTGGGATGAGTATTTTAGAACTGCTGTCTACCTATACAATAGGCTTCCTACTTCTGTCCTTGGACACCAAACTCCCTATCAGTCATTGTTCAAACAAAGTCCTAACTATCATCATCTGCGTGTCTTTGGCTGTGCCTGTTTTCCAAATACCAGACCTTACAATGCTCATAAACTGGCTTTTAGGTCCATATTGTGTGTCTACTTGGGAGTTAGTCAGGACCATAAGGGCTATAAATGCTTGGACAAGTCTGGTATCTTCAATGAGTCTCTTTTTCCATACTCAACCTGGTCTCAGTCTTCCTCAAACACTCCTCTCCCACCATGTTCTCCCTCTAATCCTAGTCTTGCAATTCCCATGGTCTCCCCTCCTCCTGTTCCTTGTCAGAGTCCTGACCACTATGTGCAGTCTTGTACTCCTTTGTCATGCTCTAACACTGCAGACTCAGCCACACCAGTCCATGCTTCACTGGTCACTGGCAGGATTGTCATTGACTTGCCCTTTGACAAGGGTGGTCATCCACCAGTTTCATCCTCAGCACCATTGAACACTCACACCATGGTTACAAGGGCTAAAGATGGTGTGTTCAAACCTTGGGTCTACTCGGTTGCAGTTGAACCAAGTTCAGTGGACGAGGCACTCCAGTCGTCCGAGTGGCAATCCTCAATGAATGATGAATATCTTGCTCTCATGAGGAATGAAACGTGGTATCTAACTTAGCTTCCCCCAGATAGGAAGGCTATTGGCTGCAAGTGGATTTTCAAGCTAAAAAAGAATACAGATGGTACTCTCAATAGACACAAGTCAAGGCTTGTGGCTCAAGGCTATAGTCAAACGGCTGGTTTTGATTATAATGAGACGTTTTCACCAGTAGCCAAGCCCACTACCATTCGAGTCATTCTCACTGTGGCTCTTGCCAACTCATGGCAAGTGAGGCAACTTGATGTTAATAATGCATTCTTAAATGGTGATTTGGAGGAGGAAGTCTACATGATTCAGCCGAAGGGGTTCACTGATCCTAACTATCCCACTCATGTTTGTCGGTTGAAGAAAGCTCTATATGGATTGAAACAAGCACCACGTGCTTGGTTTGGCAAACTCAATGGTGCTCTCACTTCTCTAGAATTCACTGCCTCTAGGACTGATCACTCCTTATTCATCAAGATCTCTTTTCACTCTCAAATGTTTGTCACTGTTTATGTGGATGACATCTTAGTCACTGGGTCTGATAAGGATGAGGTTGAGGACATGATTATCAAGCTCAGTTCGTTATTCTCTATGAAGGATCTTGGCCAGCTTGATTATTTTTTGGGAGTCCAGGTGATCAAGACAGATTCAGGGTTGCTGTTATGTCAAACTAAATATATCAAGGAGTTGTTATGCAAGGCTAATATGCAGTTTGCTCGATCCAGCAACACTCCTATGACGAGTGGACTTCAATTGACTGCCTATGGGAGTGACACAGTGACTGATGCTCAACTTTATAGGAGTATTGTGGGTGGACTTCAATATGTTACTGTGACTCGTCCCGAGCTCGCTTTCTCAGTCAATCGCGTCTGTCAGTTCATGCACAATCCATTACAAGCTCACTGGGTTGCAGTCAAGAGAATCCTGTGTTACTTGGCTGGCACGCTTGATTTTGGTCTTCATCTTACTAAGGCAAGTAACTACAACATCACAGCCTTCAGTGATGCTGATGGGGGGCCAATTCTGATGATCGCCGATCGACCACAGGGTATTGTGTGTTTGTTGGTGGCAACTTGGTGGCTTGGAGTTCCAAGAAAAAACACACTCTCTCTCGTTCTTCTGCTGAGGCTGAATTCAGAGGCATTGCTGCTGTGGTCTCAGAGGTCACTTGGCTCACTGCTCTGATGTCTGAGCTAGGCTTGCCTCAGACTCGAGTGCCCAATGTCTGGTGTGATAATACAAGCGCTGTTATGCTTTCTGCTAATCCAGTATTGTATGCTCGCACCAAGCACGTTGAGATGGACTTGTACTTTGCCAGGGATAAAATGTCTCAGGGTCTAATCTCCGTGAAACATGTGCCCGCGTGTGATCAAATTGCAGATGTGCTTACCAAGCCAATCTCAAGCTCTGCGTTCCCTCTTCTTCGTTCCAAACTCAAGGTCACTTGCCTAGATGACTTGAGTTTGAGGGGGGCTATTAAGTCATCTGGATGGCATGTAGCTTACGCTTCCTTTCATTGGCTTTTCCTTCCAGTTACTCTGCATCGCGTACTACTAGATTCATTACTGTTTCATTGGTTAACTATATAAGCTCTGCTCTTGTGTAACTCGAACATGATTGAATTAATACAATTCATTTCTCAGATCCAGTTTCTCTCTCTTAGCTCCAGATCTTGATACTACGCTATCGCATTTGTGTTCCCCTTGGTATATACAAAAGGTGTGGAATCATATTTCAAAATTCGAGTTTATAGATTCAACTCACCTCCCATTATATACATCAACGCAAAAGTTTGGATGAGCCAATATAAGTGCGTATGAAACACATTTATCATTCAACACACACATTCAAAGCAAAAAATAAGACTCACACAAAGTCATTATCCAAGGTTATAAAGTATATCTATTCAAAATAAAAATACAGAAACTGTGTGGAGGTAATTACGAATTTAAAACGATTATAAAACAATTATGATACAAAAACACATACTAGCTACCAATATAAAATGACTATCAAAGTTATGGAGTTGAGATCTTATACCATGATCAAATTGAAATAGTTTTTCGAAGAAGATATATATATATATATATATATATATATATATATATATATATATATATATATATATATATCAACCATGGGTAGATGAAGAGATAAATTGTGACTTAGAAAAAAAGAAAAACTGCCCAAAAGTGAATTCAAAACTTCTATATGTTATAATAAAGATTTAAATTTTCAGCCCTCAATTTTGAAATTGTGTAAACGTAATTGCTAGAAATAAGAAAATACCAAAAAAAAAAACCACCTGTATTTACTTAATTGCAAAAAAGAAAAGAAAACTGAACTGCTTCCTTTCAAAAAAAAAGAAAAAAAAAAAGAGAAAGAACTTCCGAGTATTGTTAAGGTCATATTCTGTATTGAAGGCTTAAAAAAACTAACATGTATATGTGATAGTTTTATTATATAGAAAATCCTGAAAAGTTTGTATTTTATAATTTCATAGTTTGATGTGCTTAATTTGCGTGAATTAATAATGTATTCCAAATATGTTTTTTTTAATCTTAATTCATACGTACGATACTTTACAATATTGATGTATATATCTTCTAAATATAACACCTAATAGCTAGTATATTAATAAGTCATATGTGAAATAGTCAAAATAGAATTGTTCATACATGTATCCTCATGATTTTTCACTTATATGGAGCTTAATCGAGCATCAGTGTTTGCCTTATTTATATATATATATACATATATATATATATATATATATACACAGTACACTGAACGATTATAGTGAATTTAAATGAGTAAATATTTGGACCCCCGGAGATTGTTTAAATGATTGAAAATTAAATCTTAAATTGACTAAGAATGTAAATGAAAAACGACAAGTATGTATTGTCAGTATATTCCATAACTGAACCACCAGATTAAACAATCTTTTAGATTAGGCATTTAAGAATCGATCTGTTGAACTCACAAATTCAAAAAATTTGAACGAGAGGGAGAGATTCTAGAAACAAGTACAGATTAGAAGCAGCCAGAAGAAGAAAAATGAATGAGAGTGAGACAGGTCCTAGAAACAAGTACAAAGATGTTGCACTAAGATATTGTTAGGATTGAATTTTAGAGAAGCTTCGAAGAAAAAGCGGATTTATGATTATATATATGATACGGTCATTAGGGAAAAATGATACAGTCGTGTGGGTTGGTAAACATTTTAACCACTCTATATATAGTAATTTCTGTCTCTATTATTAATAGCATTATTGCATGCAGAGAAAAACAAAACAACGCAATATACATAAATCCTCACTCACCAAAGATCTTTGACCGTTTCAATTATCACATAATTCTAAATGTTCTAGCTGTAAATTATTTTCATACATATAAAATTATACATACATACAACTTAATTAAATAATATTTTAAATTAACTTGGAACAAATTATGCGATAATCAATAAAAACTAGAGCCGCAAAAACAAGTGTGGGTATTATATATAGAAAGAGATACATTGATTGTGACTGTAATATTTATTATTTATTATTTTGAAATAGTAATTCAAAGATATATGTGTTGTGATTGGAGTAGCGTGAAGAGGAATATATATATATATATATATACAAATATATATATATATATATATATATGTATATATATGAGGATGGCATGGGTTGGTGAAAATGGGTGAAGTAGTTGGACGCGACCATGAAATGAACATCAAATTATGGTGTGGTGTAACACAGACTACTCTTAGTCACCATTGCCATCCATATTATAATAAAATTTAAGTACAGTTTTTTCGTATCTACTATTGAATTTTATTACTGACAATCCCGAAAATACCCTTGGGAAAAGTCGCGGTGCATAAACTAGACGTGGAGAGTTAAGTAAATTTGGTGCATGGGAGAAAAATATGTCAAAGCGTTAGCTGTAAAGAAAAATGATATTAATACGTGGGTTATCAACTTGTAACGAAAGTTTGAATCGCAGCTCCAAATTTAAAGCCCTCTCGTCATCATCGGCTACGAGAGAGTTGAAAAAACAGATAGACGGCCATGGAAGAGAATTTGCCGCCGGGATTCAGATTTCATCCGACGGACGAAGAGCTCATAAGCTATTACTTGACTCAAAAGGTTTCCGATTTGAGCTTCGCTTCCAAAGCCGTCTCTGTTGTTGATCTCAACAAGTCCGAGCCATGGGACCTCCCTGGTGCGTTACCTAATTCTCTCTCAATCATCATCATCATCATCATCATTATCATTATGGGGCTCGGAGCCACTATAGCCCCTTAAATAAATTATATATATATATATATATATATATATATATATATATATATATATATATTACTTTTGTTATCTTAAAAATTTACAAATTAACTCATTTTATTAACTTTTTTTTGGTCCATTGTTGGATAAATAATCACATTTAAAGTTTGATTTTGCTAAATAACCAACGTTTTAATCTTAGATAAATAATCACTTTCATATATTTACAAACGTAAATATATTAGATAAATAACCACTCCCATTTATTAGGTCACGTCATCTTTATAGCTATTTATCTAAGATTTACAAAACGTTGATATATAGCAATTCTAAACGTTTTAATTGACTATTTATCTAATTTTTTTTTATATACAATTACCTCCTCTTATTTACATTCCTGACTCTGTCTCTATGGCCATCGTAACCGATTACTTGCTAATTACATATTTTCATATACAGAGAAGGCTTTGATGGGAGAGAAAGAGTGGTACTTTTTCAGCCTGAAAGACAGAAAGTACCCGACGGGGCTTCGAACGAATCGGGCGACAGAGGCGGGGTATTGGAAGACAACGGGCAAAGACAAGGAGATATTGGGAGGCGATATGGTTGTGGGAATGAAGAAGACCCTAGTTTTCTACAAAGGTAGGGCTCCCAGGGGCGAGAAGAGCAATTGGGTTATGCACGAGTACAGGCTTCAGAACAATCACCCCTTGAAGAACTTCAAGGTCTAACATTAAAATATATATTCCACTCCTTCCTTCTAATCATATAATATAATATAGATATATGCTTGTTATAACATGGACGAATTTCCAGAAAATTCCCTTATGTATTTAATTAAGGGAGGGTTATTTATATATATATATATATATATATACATATAAATGTATACTGATCCAATGAGAAAAATTACAGGAATAATATTTTAAAGTTAATTTTTTTCCCCTAAAATAGCGGCTGTTTAAAATCCTGTAAAAAATAATGCCTTTTATTTGTAATTATTTTCTTTATAAATTAATAAAATTGTAAACAATAAACAAAGTTAAATAGAGCTCAAAACAGTAAATAATTCAAATTATTTTTTATAAACTGCAAGAAAAATAATATTTTACAGCTTGAAAAACCATAATATTCGTGATAAAGAAACCATAATTTTAGCAAAATTCTTGCGATAAGTTATACAATCACCAGCAATTATCAAAATTTCCGACTGTAATTTAATGGTCTATAAAAAAAAATAGGAAAAAAATAGTACTATTGACATGGACGAATTTTCATGCTTGTGTTATTTTTTTTACTGAAGTACTGCAGGTAAAAAGAAAAATAAGGACGAATTTCTTATTTTAGATAATATACCTAGATATATATTATAACTAAAAGACCCTACTCATGCACAGACCTCGTTAGTAATCATTACTATCGTTTTATAATAATTAACCTACATATACATATATGTGCTTGTTATATTGTAGGAAGAATGGGTGGTTTGTAGGGTTTTTCAAAAGAGCAATGCAGCGAAAAGGCCACAAAATGTGTCGTCCTCGCGCGAGGCGTCGCCGTGCGAAACCGGGAACGAACTATTGGACCTCATTGCAAACCCGTCTTCGGATTTCAACAACAACAACGTGAATTACTGGAATAATTGTGTTCCATCATGGCCATCTCATCATCATCAGTTGCTCAGCCCCATGAATTCCTTGCTGCTCAAGGCACTACACCTGAGAACCAATCAGCAATTAGGCATTGGTACGGAAAACTACAACTCGTACGCTAACGTTGTGGGAGGTCTTCATCAAGGGAATATTGGGACGGATCATAGTTTATTAGCTTCTTCTTCAACAACCACCATCAATAATACTACGCAATTGGACCAACCATTCAACTTGGACTCCATGAATTGGTAAAAACTATGTTATTATTATTATTTAGCTGACAAAAATGTAAAGAGAGAAGGCTCAATCTCATTTTCTGACAAGGTAAACCAGATCGTTGGAACCTTTTACTACCACCACACTTATTTATTATGTATGACTATAGTTAAGTTTATATCTATATGTAATGTACTAGTGTCCATTCTGTTACTGTATCATGGGGATCTTAATGTAAATCCCAAATAATGTTACTTAATTTCAATGTTTCGTGTTTCTTAATTAACACCTCGCCTATCTAACTAAGTTTGTGTTTTGAAAGATATTTTTGATGTTTCTTACCCATATTTGGCCTGATCACCGCAACGAATGGTTAAAAAACAATTAAGAAAAATAATATCCTCTCATGCAATGTATATCCACAGAAAGAACTAAAATGTGATAAAACAATCTTTAAAGTATAGAGCTCGTGAGTGGTAGTATTAACGAGAATAATTAGATGAGAAATATGGAATTAAAAAAAAACAAGTTTGAACGACTTAATAAATTTCCATCTTGTTTATCCAAAGCTATATAGTTAGACTTTGAGCAATATTTTCGAAAGGAAACTATTTATATTAAGAATTGATGTTTAAAGAACATAACACCAACTAGTGGTAGAGTCAGGAATTGCCAGAGGATAAATTTAAAAAAAAAAAAAAAACATTCAGGGGCAAATTAAAAAATCACATAATATTAGTCTAATAAAAATAAAAAATTGATAAAATTTTAGGGCAAAAATTATAATTTTCAGAATTTGAACGACCGAGGACATTTGTCTCCTTATCCTAAGCTGGCTCTGCAGTGATAGCAACCTAACACATCAACCCAGTATACATACATCATAGGAAGAAGTACTTATGACATCATTTTTCCCTCGTTTCAATCTAGCCATCGATTTTGAGCCTTCTTTAGAACACGTGTAATATTCTTTGTTGCTTAGTCATTTTATAGTCTGGCAACATATTTTAGGGTGAATTTTAGGTTAGAGTTCTCAGGATACAAGAATCTAGAAATACTGACCTAATTAGTAAGCGGATTATTTTCATCTATCTTTGCTTAGGATCCTTGGTTTTGGATGTTCTAGTTTGATGGCATAGAGTTGATAGATCCCTCAAATTTGATCATCAGAAGTATGCCCAAAGATGAAATATCTTATCGAAGATACTTAATGTTAATGCGTTTTTTTGATCAATACTAAATGGCATGTGTTGTGAACGGACTTGGATATGTATCTTATCTCGGAGGGCCTTAAGTCACTCTTCTAAGTTTCTAGAAACTCAAGGAAGATTGGGGTAAGACCCCGAATAACCGAGAGTTCCGAAAGACTTTCTAGTTGTGACGAAAGGTGGTGAAATCCGCTCCTTTTGATATCAAGAGAAAGAGATAATACTTTGCGCGCGTTAATCCTAAAAGTCCTTCGGTCTTTGAATCTTAAGAGAGATTTCAGTGAGGAGGTCCGGGGGACCATCGAATTGCAAACGAGAGGGAAGAAATCCACTTTATTAAAGTCAAGAGAAAGAGATAACACTTTGCGGGCGTTGACCTTAAAGGTCCTTTGATAATCTTAATTAGGAGGGATTCGTGTGTGGTGAAGTATTTCTCTTATTAAGTGATGAACATGAGCATTAAATTTCTCAAGTTCTTGGATACTTTGAGAGAAAATGTAATAGTGGGATCATTCTTTTTTTTTTTTTTTTTTTTTTTTTTTTTTAGTTTCATTGAGATATCTACGAGTTTTAGATTATAGTATTTATTTTAATTATATTTTTAATTTTATAATAAATTATAAACACAATTATAATGCATAAAAGAAAAAGAATATGACGCAATAAGTCGCATCTATAACGTTTCTCGCGATTTGGAATGTAAGCATATAGACGCGGCTTGTTGCGTCAAAATACCTTCGCACCACAACACAAGATAAATTTTTGAGTTATCGCATCTGACTGTCGTGTCTACAAACATACGCGACAAATTGCGTCTGTTTATCTTTAGGCACAGGCTTTCAGATGCGATCTGTGTCACGTCTGAAGTCGCATCTGTTGATTAAATAGACGCGACTTTAGGGACTTCAAATTCGACTTTTTCATGTCTAAAGTCCCTTTTTGTCTTAGTGTTTGTGTCCCAAATTCACCGGTCGACGTTGAACTGATGTGCTAGAGTCCTCGAACGGGCTAGTGGCCCGATCAACGATCATGGTAGCAGTGGTATATATTTTGTTTTCTTCTTGGTTTCTCGAAGTTTTCGTGAATCTTTTTTGTTTTTGTATTATTCGAGAATCCATGATATATAACATCTTGAATGTTTTTTTTGTGTTTTTTTTTTACACACAATTACATGTGGTTTTGGGAGAACGACAAAAGTTATTATCTGTTTTAAATATGAGAATTCCAAATACAAGAGCTGACTCTCAAACTTTTCCTAAAGTACTTATTTTGTTTTAAATATGGCAATTTTTCTTGATGGTTTCTTGACCTAGAAACTATTGACAAACTCAACCGAGCTTTGGAACACTACGGTGACAGGAAGATATGACGCCACAGATACAATAAAAATAGGTGGATTGAAGACTAAAGGGGGCAGACGATGAATTTTCGGTTTAGATAGAATGAATAGTTCAAAGACATGATTACAAAGAGTACTCATATTAAAATTGAAAAGTTGATGCTCAACTTAGTTTCTTCTATTGTTTTTTTTTAGGCAAAACGTATCATTACTGTTTCTTATTATTATTATTTACATTATATATAGTGTACTAATGACCATATTAGATATTTAAATACAAGTTTTAATAAAACTCATTTTCACTTCAATTATTTTCTAATTAATCTCTACAAATCTTAAAGATTAAACTCACCTCTAGAGACAAGAAAAGACCTCAAGAAAAAGCTAATGTCACATGTTATTAATTTTTTCCAAAGGTAATTAAGTATGTAGCTTAATTAATCTCTCATGTTAAAATTATAGACATAATTTAATAATTAAAAAAAATTAGTATGTCATATGCGTTTTATTATTATGAAAGACATAAATATGAGTTAGGCTATTTCTGAATAATTAGACTATAATTTCATGTAAATTTTTTTTTCCTATTTAAATTTGTTGTTTTCAGTAAATTTTCTTACTCGGGTATAAAATGTTCAAATATATTGGTAAAGAGGACACTCCGAGGCAATCCCCATTTAAAGAGATCTATAAACTATAAAGATTCTACCAACTTTTGAGCCCTAAGCAAAAGCCATTCTTGTCTTCTCTCTCGACTGGGCTGTGAAAAATGGCGGGAACGGGAAGGCAAATGAGCGGCGAAGGATTGCCGGCGAACCTGGCTGGAATGTCGAAAAGCCAACTTTACGAGATCATGTCTCAAATGAAGGTACTCTTCATTGCATTTCATTCTCTGTCTTATCAATTTCAGCCCAACTCACTCGAATTCATTGAATTGCAGACTCTAATCGAGCAGAATCCGCAACAGGCAAGGAAAATCCTCATTCAGAACCCAATTCTCACCAAAGCCCTTTTTCAGGTTCCAATACCACCTAACCTAATACAGGGTTTTCATAGTGATTCGGATTTTAGGATTATCCGATTATTTTATCCACGTTGGGTTGTTGTAGATACTAGCTTCGGTGATTTCAAGATTAAATTGCTGCAAATTATCCTTTTTTGAATGGTATTTTAAAAAAAGGTTAGATTTTTGGCAGTATGATATTGGTGTATGAGTTTATATATTGGGATAGGTCACTACATCTCCTATATCCCTGCTTCAACAAATCTCATTATATTTATTATCGGCTTCCTTACCAAGAATGTGGTTTATACTGAGAAAAATCTTGGGACTAAACATTGTGTTTGTGTTACACTGATATATTTTTTTAGATGAATCATGTTTGAATTCCCTAAAATTAGGCCAATGCCTTAGTTTTCTATGTATCAAAGTGGAGGTTTGTTTCTATCGATTGAGTTTCCCGTGTCCAAAGTCAAATAACATAGATTCTTCGGGTAAATTAGGTCTTAAAAGATGTATGTATGTTGTGATATAGTTTTGTAAAGTGGTACTTTATGTTTGTCCACAGGCACAGATAATGCTTGGAATGGTTCAGCCTCCTCAACCGGTACAACACCATTCTTCATTTTTTTTTTTTTTAATTTTATTTATAATTTAAGATTACCATCAAGTTCAAAATGAATTTGCCACTAGTTAAAGTCGACATTCGTATATAGGTTCAAAGCACGCAGCAACAATCGAATATTAAGGAGCTAAGCGGCGGTGCGTCTCAATCACAGAATCCAAATCCGGTGCGGATGCAACAAACAATGCCTCATGCAATTGCGCCGAAAGCGACACCTGTCTCCGCCGTTCCGCCATCGTCCTCTCAAATTCCGAGTCACGTGATGACGGTGCAACCACCGCTGCCGCCACAGCCGAGGCCGCCTTTCCAACATCACTATCCTCCGCAACAACAACAACAACAACAGCAAC
This sequence comes from Urtica dioica subsp. dioica, assembly GCF_054948205.1. NCBI lineage: Eukaryota > Viridiplantae > Streptophyta > Magnoliopsida > Rosales > Urticaceae > Urtica > Urtica dioica. The sequence continues at coordinate 21,659,054 of NC_142765.1, forward strand.
AACAACAACAACAACAACAAATGGGAACCAACGTCGGGTTTCAACACCCTCAGCATCTTCCGCACCCTACTTATCATGTAACCACGGTAATATTATTTAGCAAAAATTATACAAAATAGCCATACGAAACTAATTGATTAGCAAAATAGCCAAAATTATGCTGTATAAATTATTTTAGACATGTCAATAAATTTTTTGACACATGTATACAAGCAATTTATTGACATAGGTCAAGATTTTTATCGACACATTGTACTTGCATTGCACATGTTTTTGCGAATCCGCTAGTTTCAATTGGCTTTTACCTAGAATACCCAATTGTTTATATATCAACACATTTCTTACTATGAATCATATGTCACTGATTCGAGTTGTTTTTTCGTTTGCAGACGAGTAGTAAGCCGCCACCTCACGCGTTTCCACATCCAAACCAGCCACCTCCGCAACCTGTCTACCAGGTGTGTGTGTGTGTGTGTGTGTGTGTGTGTGTGTGTGTTTTGACCTTCGTTCTTTCCCGAGTATTAACTCTGATACTGATTTTTTTTTTTTTGTGGTGATGTGAATATAGGCTAGAGGCACCGCGGAGTTCACTGGTCAAGGAGACAGGGGAGGAGGGTCGTCTTCGTGGACAGAGAATCCGACGCAGCCAAGGCCACAACAACAACAACCACCACCACCATCACAACCACAAGGGCAACCACAATCGGCGGTAATATCATCATCTCTTGTTGTGGATTTGTGATGATGAACAACTCAGGAAATTGTTGTGAATGTTTGATGATGCAGCTGAGCCCGGAGATGGAGAAGGCGTTGCTGCAGCAGGTGATGAGTCTGACTCCGGAACAAATCAATCTGCTTCCTCCCGAGCAACGGAACCAAGTCCTTCACCTCCAACAGATTCTGCGTCAATGATTTCCAATGTGATTATCATGTCTCTAAGGCCACAACCATGGTCATGATGTTGGATATGTGACTTTAAAGTGAAATGAGTAGTCTTTTTTATTCTCAACTAAAGTCGGACTGTTTTTACTTCTCATTTCAATTTTATAAAAAAAAAAAAAATTAATTTATTTTTTTGCATTATTCTTATTAATTTGACTTGTGATGTCTTTTATATTTTCCTGACGAGAGTAAAATTTATTACCTGACTTTGCAAGTTGTAATACTAGTATAATTTTTAGAATTCCCACTATGTTTTCAAAACTGTAATTTTTTACATTTGTGTTAATACTTGCAACTCATTATGTACATGATTTACACGTGTAACATTCAACAGTTGGTGTGTCCGTTTTACAATAGGTCGGTTTCTAATTCTGAAATATAGTACGTCTTTAGTTCCCGTGTTTATGTTTGATAAGCGAGAGAGGTGGTCAAACTGAAAGTTAGATAATGAAAAATAATGAAGGAGTGGTTTCATAATTTACATCGAGAAACCCTGCGAGTCTGAGTATAAATGTTGAGTCAAATTTGTGGTACTCTAAATTCATCCTCTTCTCGACAAAATTTATGTTACAGTGATCGAGGCAGTGACTAAAGCTAAGAATCAGATCAATGGTATCACAGGCAAAGCTAATTTTCAATCCATCTCTTCTTCACTATAACTATCACTATCATCACCATCATCATTGTCATCCGAATCCATGGCCGAACCTTCATCATCTTCTTCACTGTCAAAGTCGTCATCGGAATCCATAACCGAACCTTCATCGTCGTTCTGCAAATTATACAAACAAATTATAAACGGGAAAATGTAAATAAGAAGGCAAGCCAAAATGGGTTACATTGTCAAAAGCGGTGGTATCCTCGCGCTCTCTGCTCTGCCGATCCTCGTGCCGTTTTTGCGAAGCACCCTAAACATCAAACATATCAAACTATTATACATGTTCAGTGAGAGTGAAGTGATCTTAGTGTGTTTTTAGCACAAGGACATCACTTACAACTTGATTCGCCATTTGATCAATGGTCTTCTCCAACTCAGATATGTGCTGACTCAGAGCCTAAACAACACATCCAAAATCTCATATAAGAAAACTAAGAAGATTAAGGAGAAAAGGGGATTATATAATAGAATAGAATAGAGAACCGACCTCGTGGCGTTGCATAGCCACTGAACGCTTCAACGCTTTAGCCTTTGTCAAAAGGTTTCTCGGCCTGAGACTAAAGGGTCGCCGGTAATTCTTTCCTCGGTAGTAAATGAGTGCATATCCCTTTGGCACTTTCACTATCGCCACAAGGATTCCACCGCTTTCGTATTCCAACAGTCTGGCCGAATCTTCAACAAAAGCCAGAGTCTTTTGCTTCGATATAAGCTTCACAAGTTCTCTGTGTTTCCAGTGCAAATGCATGTTCTCTATCACGCCATCAAAAACTCCCCGTATGCCTGAACACACGTAACCACGTATATAACATATGTCACACCTTTTTTTATATATGTGAAAATAGCTAACTGTCTATCTAAATATTGGGATTGCATACCAAGAGGCAAATAAGCCTTCATTTTTAAACCAACCCTGCGAAACATAACGCGTTCCTCGTCAGTGATTGTTTCCTGGTCGTAATCCGGACCAGCAGGAACCAGCGAAGCTTCTATCTTAGATAGCAGCTTCTCTGCTCTAAGCTTTTTGGATTGGGCCTGCACGAGTATTTTTATATCAACCAAACTTATATTATACATGTAAATGTATTAATTAAATGCCAGTATTAAAATACCGATACCGATACCGATTGATAAAACCGACAAGAATTTCATGGTTACTTAGAATACCGATACCCATTTAACAGATCAGAAAATAACTGAGATACCAGAGATATATGGACTATATTTTGAACCCTGGTTACATGAATGAATAAGCAAAAGGACTTACAAGAGAAAGTTTATGTTCGATTCGCTTGACGAGCTTAGCGTGCTTAGCGGCCGCTGCCTCTTGAAGCATCTTTTCACGGTCCTCGGAAGTTATTTTGATACCCCATCTGGCTTGAGCCTCGTAAAACTCGGCCAATGTACCTGCTAATGCCTTCCCTTGATCTTCTTTTGATGGAACCACATCCACTGTAACCTCGTCACTTCTCCGGTCGATATCCTTGATTCGCACTTGCTCTTCCACGTCTTGAACTTTTTTTGTCAACTTCTGTCTATCGGCTAAAGCAGCCGCAACGGTTGTTGGAAGAAAATCTTTTCCGCGGTAAATGACGATATAATATTTATTTCTGAGCAGCAAAACACCCCCTGTTAAGTTCTGCAAATTTAAGGCCAATTTTAGCTGTCTTGATCAAAGTCAAACAACTTCTTAAGCTACTGGTATTCCTTCAAACCTATACTACCCACCATATAAACATGGCCGTAGAAGCTATCTAATGTTTTACACATTTGAGAATGCCAAAAAGTCATATTATACTGCCCATATCTATTTGTTTTTAGTTTGTTAAAAGAAGCTCAAGGGAGACAAATTGTCGCCACGATAGATAGATAGATATATATATCTCACCTTCAACTCGTCTGCCATCAGTTTGTTGTTGGTATTCTGGATTCCGCGTTTGACTGCAATTTTAGCGACCAAGCTTGTTTCCCAAATCTTAAGTATGGCGGTAGCTAGTCCTTGGTGGTTTCTGTTTCTCCCTTCAGTAATAGGTTTCAGGTCATCATTCAGCCACAAAGGTTTCCACGGCTACAAATAACAAGAAAAATAAAAAGAGAGCCGTACCGAGGGCGAAATGACACGGAATCGATTTAGCAAGTTTGCGCAGGTTAGTCATTTCGGCGTTGGTGAGGCGTGATCTCATCCCCGAGGGGAGTACTCTGTACGGCGTTTTGTAGTCGGGAATCTTCTGAGGAAGCAAATCGGCATCGACCGGAAGTATCCCGGTGCCCCAATACTCGTGAAACCGAGGACCCAACTCGTCCAATAGCTTGTTGAACTCGATCTCCTCCTCCGACGCGTTCTCGGGGGCAGCGACGGGATTTCTCACCGCCTGGTGAGGACCTGAATCGCCACTCTCCTCCGTAAGGGGATTCTTCTCCGCCGACGCCAACAAAATGTCTGGGTCAATGAGAGCTTGTGTTTCTTTATTAATAAGTGGTTGGGCGTTGGAAGGGCCGTCGTAGTTGCTTCCACGGTACACAACCATAACACTTCCAGACCTCCATAGCACTAGCCCACCTGTCCGACGCTGACATCATCACTACACGAACTCAGTCGCGCCTCTTAACTTCAACAAAACCAGATAGTATAGTTAAAAAAACGAAAAAGAAAAGGAAAAGGAAACCTCGACGATCTCGTGAGCGGTCTTCATATCGTGAGCGAGGACCTCGTGGAACTTGAGCCTGACGAGCTCCTCTTTCCTCCATTTTCCGTGGATCTTGTCGAGGACGGCTTGAGTGAGGCCGGCTTTGGGAACGCTGATGCGGTCCCGCACATACATGCCTTGTCTCCTGAGCCGCCTCAGCTCGGTGTCCTCGATCGTCAGCTCCGCCAGAGTCGGGGCTTTCGTCCTCCTCTGTCTCCGCTCTGTATCACCCTCTCCGGCGCCGTGTTCATCGTCACGTTCTCTTTCCCACGGTAACGCCGTCACGGGCTTGTCGTCTTCCAACACAAAGTCCGGCCGAATCCATTCTCTCTGAAGCAAATCTCCGAGCTTCTCATCGCCCGTGGCTTCATCGCCCTCCATCCCCAAGTCATCCCTTTCCTCTTCTTCCTCCTCATCGTCCGAGCCCAGTCCTTTTTAAGCATTACAATTCACCAAATCAAAATGCTTTCATTCACATCACATGTAAATTGCTGCCTGATGCTGATTCTGATTCTCTCAATCATATTCTCACTCCAACGAGTAATAATAATGTTTGGATTGAGAGTTCACAACCTAATGTTGATTCGAATTGGTGAAGCGGCATTACCTAAATTGCGCAAGCGAAGGACGATTCTCTCGATGGCGTTCTGTCCTCGATCCTTGGCAGTCTTGGGGTGTTCGGTCCTTTCGCCGCCTCTCCGTTCCGGCTCGGCGACTCTCCGGTCCGGCGACTCGGCCGGGGCTCTCCGCGGGGGCCACTTGTTGAGCCAGGGGGCGGAGGGAGACGAGCCGCTGCCTCTGCGGGAGGGTCTAGGGCTCCGATTGCGATCGGAGAAGCGATTGCTCCGATTGCCGCTGTTGGTCTGGGTGGTTCTGAGGGAGCAGAAGGTCCTGAGGACGCGGAACGAAGGCTTGGAAGAGGAGTAGAGGAGGAAGTGAGAGGAGAGAGGGAGTTCGGAGAATTTGGTGGCGCTGAACGCCATTGTTGCTTTTTGAGCTTCTTCAGTTCAGTAGCGTTGGAGAGTCATTGGCGAGAGACTCGGGTTTTTGAGTTTGCAGTTTGCACAGTGGGAGAGTGAGTGACGAATGACGATAAGATTTTTCTTTTGGATATATTTTTATTTATTTATTTATTTAGTTTATTTACATTACACATTGTCTCTTGTCTGATAGCCCAAAATGCACCGCAAATTTGTAAAATTTACACATAAAAATCTATGCAATTCCTTCAAGTTTGTGTTATCATTCCTTTGAATACATTTGGTATGAGTAAGACCACCTCGGAGATGCAAATTCCATCTCCAATCAAAATACAAATTTTGATGCATTTTTTATATTTACGATCTCTTTGCAATAGTGTGATCCAAATATAGATCACCACTATCAGGGCCGGTTTAACAAAATCAGAGGCCTAAAGCGAGCGTATAAAATAAGGTCTTTTTTCAAACATACAAAATAAATTTATCATATGATAATGACAAAATAAATTCGCTTTTGTCCATTTCAACTTCTTATTCTTTTTATTTTAGATTGAATCAAGTTTTTTTTTTTTTTTTTTTTTTTTATGATATATCGGTTGATATTTTTTACTAGACATAATTAAACAAAAAAAAAAAAAAACTAAGAAATATATAGACAACACAATACAATTCTTAAAAAAAAAAAAAGACACGGACACCAACTAATTTAAATATAGAAAGCAACAAATAACACATATAAGGAAAAAAAAAAAAAAAACAAGTTACATAGATAAAACCCGAGTTTTTTCATTTGTTGTCTTCTTCTTCAAAACAAAAACAAAAAAAAAAAAAAAAAAAAAAACTTTCTTCATTTCTATGAAAAAAATATTCAGATTTGTTTCATGCCCTTTAGTGTGATGGTGATGGTGATGGTGTGTCAGTGTTGAAGAAAAGATAAGCATTCCAAAGTTTTTTTTTTTTTTTTTTTTTTTTTTTTTTGCTATCGTACACCCCTACAACAGCTGTTATATTTTTAGCCCATTAAAATATGTGACCCCGAAAATATTAGTGAATCATAGAGGCAGAATTGAGGGATAATTTTTTGGGTGGGCCTTTTTCAAAACGAGGCCTAAAGCAAAAAACTTTAGTTGCCTACAAGGTAGGGCGGGCCTGACCACTATTCATGGGTGCGGATCTATTTTTTCGTGTGTTTTGATTTGGTTTAAATTGTTGTTTGTTTAGTTTTAATTTTTTGCAGTTCAGTTTTAGTTATGTTTACTCTTTAGTCTTTAGTGCACCGGGTGGGTGTTTTTTTGTGAAGTTCCAAGTTCATTATGGGGTAAAGTTTCTTGGCTCTCTGTTAAAAAAAAAAAAAAAAAATTGGATGTTGTAAGTTAGAGAGCCAAATTTCGGTCTTGAGTTGTGCCAGGTTTGGAGGCCCTCGTGATGTTTGAGGTTATCGTAGGAGTCGAGCGTTGTTCTGTTATTGGCAGAGCTAGTCTTGCTCGTTCCGGGATTTTGCAGAAAATCTTTGTTGAAGGAGTCTAGTGGAGTTCTTCACGAGTATGTTCTTGACGAGTACGTCTATACTCGGTCGAATCCTCCATTGACTTTTTTGTTTCCATGTGTTTGTCTTCTGCTTCTCATTTTCATTTCAGGACATTTGTTTGTTAAATGTTGTCCGGAATCTTTGTAAGGCTAAGGCCAGTTCTGTTTTGTTAATGAGAAATCCTTGTTAAAAAAAAAACTATTCATAGATATAAATTTTATTTAAGATCAAATTTTTTAAGAATTCTAAAATTGACCTTAATTTGAATTTGTAGTTACAACTCTGTTATATTTTGATAAAATTGTTTAAATTATTAATTGAATATAAATATTTATATATATATATATATATATATTCTAAAATACATAAATTCAAATACAACTCATACATTATAAAAAAAAAAATTATTAAGACACACTACTACATAAATAATTGAAATAAAAATAACAAAGACATTAAAAAAAAATTAAAACAACTACAATCAAGCCACAATACTACTACATAGACAATTGAAATAAAAATAACAGACATATAAAAAAAAAATACTTAAAGACACCCCTTCATAATTACATGCTATGTATAAAAATTAGTATGTTTTATGTAATAGAGAAATAATTTTTTTTTATTTAATGTGTTTTTGTACATAAAAGACATAAATTTGGTTATATTGAAAAATAATTATTTTGAGAAAATTTGTAAAATATAAAAGTACTAGAGGTTTAAAATTATAGTTCTATGAAAATTAAATTGGAAAACAATATACCCGAAATTATAATATTTTACATATGCTTAAAGAATATTTTGGGTATATTTTTTTTTCTGGAGTTGTAAAACATTGTTCATTGATACAAAGATGCATTTTGGATAAAAAAAAATGTGCATCTACGTTGGAGATGCTTTAAGTATGGAACTAAAATTTAATTGAACCAATATCTCATTTCATATGCAATGTAAGTAAGTTAAAATTGAAATATCCATAAAATAATAAATAAAGGTAGGCAGTCAATTTTTTACTAACAGCCACGTTATTAACATAACTAGAACTAGAGAGCTTGGAAACGGGGGAGACGCCCGGCCTTAAAGAGTAAGAATGAACTAAGAGAAGCTCGGGTGAAGAAATAATAAGATGAAGAAGAGTCCAAGCTGAACAATAGTGTCATATTTGTTCTTGTGAGGAAAATAGAATTTGGTCCCCCTAACTTGTATGCCTGTAAATAGAAAATTCTTCCCAAAAAATATTCACCATTTTCATATATCTCAAAATATTACGTGTAATTCAATAAGAGTACAAGAGTTGAGCAATGAAAACGTAAATACTTAAGTTTGTCAAGTCACTTATTTTTTGCGCACAAAGACCTCAAATCAAGCAGTTATGGAAAAACAGTACATTTACTCGGATTCAAAAAAGAAGAATACTGTGTGTCAATAATAGTAGAAATGACCGCTGTTGGAGATTACCCCACTCACTTTTACCTATTTACAGTTGGTTTCATTACCAAAGACGAACAAGTTAGCATGAACTTGTACTAGTGCGTGGTATATTTATATATACTGAAAACTTCATTTATATGGTCTGGTTTTTTTTTTTTTTAGAATTATATGGTCTGTTATGACTGCAAATGCAAATGAAAAAGTATAGAGAAAGAGAGGTCAGATTTGGGAAGACCCTCCTCTAGTCAAGGAAGCAGAGTTGTCGGACGAGTTGAAAATCTCGTCGCCGAGAAGCTTGATCTTGTTAACGAGAAGCGACTGCTCGGTCTCGAGCTGAACCATGTAATCCTCTTGCAAATCCTCGAGGCTCTGAAGCTCGCTAAGCATACCCGAAACCCCTTCGACGTTCCCTTCTTCGACCGCGCTCTGACACCTCATCACCAGCTCCTTCATCTGCGCGCAGATCTCGTGCGCTTTGCTCACCGACGGCTCGGACTCGGAGCCGGAAGCCTTGAGGAGGTCCGGAACTTTCCGGATGATCTGGATGCGGACCTCCCCTCTCTTCACCCCTTGGAGGGGGATCCACTTTTCCGAGAGCTCGTTGGGGGGAAGGCGGTGGTACTCGACGACGCAGTCTCCGATGCTCGACGTCGGAAGCACCGCGTTGTGGTCTTTCACGTGCAGCGTCAGCGGACTCCCGTCGTCACCGAACTCGAACGTCTGGTTCCACTTTGGGTTCAGTGTTCTGCTTATCACCTATCAACGTCGCCGCACATAATTGTTTTAACTCGTTGCATTTCATTCATTAATCGTATTTCACAAGTGAATAATAGAAGTAGAACAAAAAGTTAATAGAAAATCGCCCTTTGAAACTATCCCATGATTGATTATCAAAACTACCCAAAGTGCGTTGTACAAATTTTTTTTTTCGGCACTCGATATAATTATTTCCATGTGATTATTGCACATTTTTGTGAATCTTGGCTATTTCACTAAATTTTAGACAAAACTTGAAACTGATTGATTAGCAAAACTAGCCAAAGTTTTAAGTTTTTCGAAAAGCACCAAAATTATGTAGTCCAATTTTTTTTTTTTTTTTTTTTTTTTTTTTTTTTTTTTAGTCGATATAATGAGTTATATTTGATATTTACACCCTTTTTTATATATATATTTCTTTGGCTATTTTGCTAATTTTAAACAAAATTTGACTATTTTGCAAATTCATTAGTTTCAACTGGCTATTTGGCTATAAGACCCACAACGGTATCTATTTGTGTTCTTAAGATACCTTTGTTCTTCGCTTCGAGTTTCCATATTGGACCCTCACATACGGATCGCTAGTCCCTCTAAAATCGGCTGCGATCAGATCTCTCGCTTCAATCACAGCTAGTTCAATCAGTCCATCTCCCTTTGGACCGCTCTGAATAGGATAATAACAAAGCATTACATATAATAAAATAAAAAAATTAAATGAACAGCATCAAAGAAGAATAAATAGATACACACCCTCGACTCGGGTCTGACAGCCTCGATCTGAAGCCTGAGCTCTCCGGAGTTGACTTTTTCGAGAGGAATCCAGACATCGCGGAGAGAGTCTTCAAAGAGACCCTCCAAGTTGACGTGAGCGCTGCCGATGTTGTCGTCCCCGAAAGTCTCTTCGCTGAAGCACTTAATCTTGAGATACTCGTCGCCCCCTAATTCCTCGAATTCGAACCTCTGATTCCAAGTCGGACTCGACGCCGGAGCTGTTCTAGTCCGCTGAATCGCCTTTCCGTACTGCAATTTCACGTACGGACCCGACTTTCCTGATCTGTCTCTCATACTAAGATCCTTTCCCTCCACAACGCTTACAATGATTTTCCTTCCAGTTCTCGATGGGAAGTTCGACGACCCATAAAGTGATTTCCGGAGGCTAAGATGATAGTTGTTCATGCTGTGCGAACCATCCGAAAATTGCCACTCTTTCAACACAAGCTTCACTGTCAACTACATGACGAGAAGCCGAAGGGAAAAGAAGAATGAATTTCACAATTTCTTGATAAAAAATGAAATATAGAAGTCTGTTTTAGAAAACACGAGTAGTGTAAAATCATTACCTCTCCCGAAGTGGACCCTTCAAACGGAACAACCATTTCGACCTCCATTCCACAATGATCGGCCTGCTTTATAATTACACCCGACTCGGGTCCGATACCCCAAAAAATCGTCGAGTCGTCTTTCACATACTTGACCTGCTCACCAAATATCGACGTTTACTTGATGCACAAGCTTCATTTGTATTTCAAGCGACGAAACTTGGTTTTGTTTATACCTTAATTTCGCAGGTGGCGAGATAGTCGTACTTGACACTGTTGGGCGTACACTCGTAAAGATTGAACCGAAGAGCGCCCACTTCGTCGTGTAAAACCATATTAAACGTGGAATCCCATCTCGGAGACGACCCCGATCTTATCTTTGTTCTTCTGGTCAACTCTTCGGCTTCAACCTCAACAAATGACTGGAGATCTTTATCTAAGCTTACGTCACAAGAGTTCTCGTTCCTTTTGGATGGGCTTCCTCTCAAGCTGCTTCTAGAAAGCTTGGTAGCCGAAATGACCGTGACATATATGATTCCACCGACGGCCTTTTTCTGTAAGTCCACCGCTGGCAAAGAGTAACAACGACGCCGCGGTTCGACCATCGTCTTCACCAACGTCTCTGTGATGATCTTAACCTATAGATAAAAAAAATAATGTTATCGACAAGACGTAGCTAGTGGAATTCTATATAATTAAGAAGAGAACCAGCCAAGAAGAGACGCCAGGAAGCTCCGTGGCCGGTAAAGATTGGCTTCCTCCGCTTCCAAAGGCAACTCCGATTCTCACTTCCGGGGCCGACACGAATGAGTACAGAACCGCTTTCCCATTCAGAACCGGCATCAATACAAGCTGAAAAGGGTAAATTGGGCAATTGTTTCAGCATAACACTGTAAGCGGCCAAAAGAGAACAGTGGTAAGGAGTTTTTACGTACATCGCCCTTGATATGCAGACTGTTTATGACAATTCGCGCAGTCCCGAGAAACGGCTTGGCCAGCTTGGCGAGCAGCAATATACTCATGTCGTTCGAGTCCCAATCAAATCCCAAACGCATAATTTTCTGTGAATAACGAGACCCATGTCGTTTCAAGAGCAGCAGTGAAAAAACTATGCGCAAAGTGAAAAAAGAAAAAGAGAAAAAAAGAAAAACAAAGAAGCTAATTTGCACAAATTTAGAAAGGCTAGTAATTAAAAGCAGACCAGGTCTTTGGAAGTTTCCCAACGAGCTCCCTGAAGACCAAAGCTAGGCGGGCAAGAGCCAAGTGAAAATTCCAGAAGCTCGATTCTTTCCTTTACAGATAAGTTATATTTCCGTGAGTGTCAAATAAAAAAAAATGAGCAAGATTTGTCCATAAAGTAGACTTACAATGAGCTTTGATTTCCTGAGTTTTAGACGTTTCTGTAGACCAAATAAAATGAATAATATATAGCGTTACAGCTTGTAAAAATAGTATACAATTAACAGTGAGAAATGAAAGGGAAAAAAATGAGCGTACCTGGATAATTGATGAAAACCTACCAGAGAGCTTGGGAGAAATGCTGTGAGCCCATATTTCGGTAACAAGTCTATTGAGCCACTCACAGTGTTCCAATGGCGTTATTGGCTATCCATATTCAACTATTTTAGTTTTTCTCTATCTCAACACTTAAAAAAAAAAAAAAAAAAATTAAAGTAACTACCGAGGCGTTCATGACAACTCGCTTCCATTTCTTAGTCAAGTCTTCAACTAGTATTCGGCGTTGATGACTGCCATACTGAAACGCGTCAAAAACCATCAAACTTCAATCTCAAGAAACGTTATGTGTCAAATCTTAACTATTGGACGAAAGTGTAACAGTCCTAGGCAAGCAAGCCCAGCGAAATCAATAAAACTTGCACCTAAAACCCCGAAGAAATCTCAGACATGACTTAACTGAGAGAGAGATCGAGAATTTAGGGGAAAGCAAGAGAGAGAGAGAGAGAGAGAGAGAGAGAGAGAGAGAGAGAGAGAGAGAGAGACCTGAAGAGTAGTCCAAACAGCGAGAAGGAGAGGAACCCAATTGGAGAAGGAGAGAATCCATTTCTCAAAAGCCCAAGCAATTAGAACCAAAGGAATCGCAAATGGAAGCAAAGGCTTGTCTTCGATCAAATCCTTTAAGAACTCCAAGAGCTCCGCGCCAGCCATCATCTTTCTTCTTCTATCCATTTTGCTCATTCTTCTTCTTCTTCTTCACATGGCCAGAGACGATAGGGCGTTTTGAAAACTTCAATGCCCTTCGAGAGAGCTTCGATTGTTGAGGAAGATCATCGATCACACAAATAATGATTTGATCAAAGACTTGGAAAGTATTTGAAGAACGCGTCCTAGCCTCTTTGTAAGAAACGAGAGAGAGAGTGAGAGGAGAGAGAGAGGGGAAAAGTCAATGGAAAAAGAAAAGGTTTCTTTCACAAAATATAAATTTAATGCTTCGCTCAATAAAAATAAAAAAATAAATAAACAAAAAAACAAAACCGTCCCATTATAAATTGGGGAAGAAGAGTAGTCTCTCGAGTGTATGTCTCCCTTTAACTTTACTTATTATCATAATTGCTACAACTTCTCACTCTAAATTAATTACTATGTATTTTTTAACCGACATACCACGGCAGGCAAAAATAATAATAATAATAATAATTAACAAATGGATTTATTCACATGGTCCTATGATATCCCACTAGAAAAAGAATAATTTTTTTTGGGCTTCTACGTTATGTGGGCTCCACCACGATGACCTATTTTTAGCTACAAGAGTTTTCTATCCCTATACTATTTCTTTAGTTATTTACATGGTTTTAAATTCCGGGAGAACCGGACCGGGAACCAGTCAGGAACCCGGTTCCCACTTCCCGGTCCGGTTTAGTGTAAAAAAAAGGAAAAAATCGGGTATAAAACTTGGGATTCCTGCAAAAATAAAAAACAAATTTGAGTCGGGATTAGTTCTTGAGAATTCCGTCGCGAGCCAGAGCAATTTTCCAGCAATCCCGCCCGGATCCCGCCGTGCCGCCATCTTCCCGACGCGACGAAGGTCAAAGTTGTCCAGATCCCGCCGGTTTAGTCATTTTCCGGTGAGCTTCCCGACCTCTTAATGTTTTTTTTTTTTTTTTTTTATGATTTTGAGTTTAATTTTTTAAATTTCTTGATAATTCTTGAAGATTAAGTATAAATTGGTAGTTGTGAACATGAATGTAGTGTTTATTTAGAGTTTTTGTTCATGTTTCTAATTTTTTTGTAATTAATCCGAATTATGTTGTAATTTTTTGATTAGTTACTAGTTAGTGATGATTAAGGTTATGTTGAACTTATTTATTGATTTATGATGAAATTGTTATGACTTGTTTTCAATTTTAGAGTTTGTGTTCATGTTAATAATTTTTTTTGTAATTAATCCGAATTATTTTGTAATTTTTTTGATTAGTTAGTGATGATTATGGTTATGTTGAACTTGTTTATTGATTTTGTAATCCATCAAGTCAAGCTCGCGAGACGGTGCGATCAGTTCCAGGTTATCCTCTCCATTCCATGTCTGTTGCTGCATCTCAATATGAGTACGACTATCACTTGGACATGTACTTTCGTGCATGTACTCATTACATGAGTTGGTATGATTACTGTATGATCGCTGCATACGGTCGCTTTGAATAGTTATTTATGTTCTTTTTATGTTGAATTTGTTGAACTATGGTATTTGGTGGATTGTATAACTTCATAGAGATATTTTAGCTAATGTCAATCAAGGTTATTTTCTTTTCTTTTTATGTCAATCAAGTTTGTCATATTACATAATACACGTTTGAAGGTTACACTTGACTTGCATAAATTCTGCTAACAAGCACACGTATGCCTCAAATTTGGTGTGGAAACTAATGTTATTATGATAGAATAATGTTGCATGCATATATATCTAGTAAAATTTAAAGTTTTTCTAGATTCAGAACGATTTGTTAAACATTGTACAGATAAATGTGTCTAAAATTATAAGTGCATAGCATTTTCCGTATTACTATCCATCTCTCCGTTAGTTTAACAAAGAAAGCAAATTGAAATAGTACAGTTGTACATCCGTGCGTAGCACTTTTTATTTTATTTTTTTTATTTTTTTAGTGTCATGATTGAAATAATATAAAATAAAATAGTTGGACTATTTGTTAGGGGTGTAATCGGGTTGAGTTAGTCGGTTTTTTATGTTCTACAAACCCGAACCGCTACAACTAATTTTTTTAATTTTAAAAATCAAAACAACCCGATTGAAAGGTAAAACCAAACCAAATCAATCCGAAAATAATCGGGTTGGTTTGAGTTGGTTTTTTCGGATTATAATTCTCGACAAATGACTTTATAACTCGAATGAAAATCATATACGTATATTATATCTAGAACGTTTTGTCAAATAAATTAAAATTTTACAGCTTATCTTTAAAAAAATTACGTATTAAAATAAAAATTACGTATATTTTTAATTACCAAGTTTTCATAAAGTCGCAAATAATAAAGTATAATACTGAGTATTTTTTATTTAATTATAATATTATTAAAAAAAATAATATTTTTTTTAACAATAGTACATATAAAATATTTGCAATCTTACAAAAATTAAAGAATTAATACTATCAGGTTGGTTTGGTTCAACCCAATTTCACGGCTATAAAAAATCAAACCAACTTGAAATAATTGCGGTTTGGGTTGGTTACAACTCAAACTTCATCGGGTTTTAATGGAGCGATTTAAAAAAAAGTGCGGTTTAGTTTGGATGATCGAGTTGTTCGATTTGGCTGTTTTGATGAACACCCCTACTATTTGTCATGGTTAGTTAGTTTATCTTTTTATATGTTTATTTAATAACAACAAATGGGAAATCTATCGGAATAGGCTAAAAATAATTCTCATAACGGGCAAGCAACTCCGCCGTCATATGACTAATTATTTTAAATAGTTCAATTGAAGTCAAACGGTTTAATATCTAGATTTTTATAGTGAAATAGCTATTATTCACCAATGGTTTTTTTTTTTTTAAGTAAAAATAACTAAGAGCATCTTTAATGATCATTTGCTTAACAATTAGAGGGATTTGCTAGTAAATAACAAAAGTTTTAAGCTACTTGTTTACCATTATTTTGCATATTAGTTATTGATTTAGCTTAGCAAAGTAGTTATATAGAGTAAATTGCTTAATTATTAGCTTAACTATTAGCAAATTGCTTAAATAAGCAGTCGCTTAAAAATTAATAGCTTAACAGACATATAATATGTGACTATTTCTCTCTCTCTATATATATGCATGCCTCTCATAGTTAACCGCCTTCCCCAAGTCCCTTGTTTTTTCAACCTGGGGTAGGACTTGCATTTTCTTTCCCATATTGGTTCTTTCCCATCTTTATTGTTTTTTTTTTTCATGCCACTTTTCTCCCATTGTGTGCATTCAAATATCGTGTTGCTGCCAAGCCATGGAGGCACTAAGGAGAGCTTTGTCTTCTTCTCTCTGCGGGGTAGACTCGGGCTATTAAAAGAGGATCTCGGTGCTTTGTTTGTTGGGTTGGATATGGTCAAGATCTCCGTCGTGTACATAAAACTCACCGAAACTCTCCCTATGGAGATCTGCCTCCTACCGGCCCTTGCGTCCTTGGAGATTGTCTTCTTCGACTTCTTCATTTTCTCCGTGGTTGTTCTGAGATAGCATAAATAGGATTATGGTTCCGGAAAGATTTTACATGCACGCTTTGTTGCATCAAGCGCATGAGAGGATATGTAAATTCTGGCGGAGGAGGGTCATCGGTGGCACCCGTCGTTGAGATCTACAGTCGACGCTCCCATTCTGCCCGGTCAATTTTGATTTTAGTTTTAGTTTCATTCCATCTTGCTTTTTATTTATTTTGAGTCTATACGTACATTCTTATTAGGGTCCATTAGATATATAGTCAACGTATGGTTATTTACCAAATATTTACTAAAAATTGGCTATATAGCAATCTAAAAGTGTAAATATGACTAATTTACTAATTATTTGTTCTTACAAAAAACTGGCTACATAAGCCACCTAAACTATAGGAATTGTAAATTAGCCAACCTTTGGTAAATAATTTGTAAATAGCCAACTTGCATACGTGGCAGCCTATTAACTACCTAAAATATATGTTTGGTTGTGTTAAATAAGGCTTTTATTAATCTGTTAATAAGTTTACTTGGTTATTTACAAGAAATTAACCAAAGGTGAGCTATATCTCAATCCACTATATCCGTGTGGCTATATAACTTAATAACCCTTGTTCTTATTATGGTCTTTTTGTTCTAAAGATGCAAATAGCCATCTTTTAGTATCCAGTTTCAGTTTATTTGTTGGGTTCGCTAGATATATAGCTTTATAAAAATAACAAAATTGCTATATATCCAACTTTTCATTAATTATAAGTAAATATTCATGTCTTTTGATGAACATGACTAAATTTACGTATAAATACCCAAATTTACATAATACACAAAGGGACATATATGGGATGGCATGAATTGTTCACATGATGACACATCATCCAAATGGTTATTTATCTATAATTAACGTAAGGTTGTCTATTTAGCAATTCACAAATTTTTTGAATTTTTAATGACTTAGTTACTTATAAGTTTTGGCAATCCGAGTATTCGAACGTCTTTTTTGTGGGCAGTGATAATCGGGTTTTGAGGTTCATTTATTGGCCTTGAGAGTATTATGAAAGAGTCATTAAGGTGCAGAACCGATCAACATATCGATTCTGCCTTTTTCTTTTCAAGCATCAAATGGACTAAAAAAATGCTAGGAATAGCCTTTCAAGAACTCGAGGAGTAATTTTGCAAACCACTATTCCTTGCAAAAACAAGAAGACAATGAGACGTTCTACCTTTATCATGACGTGCCTCTCGGTTGGATGATCTGATGAGATACCATAAAATAAAAACGTTGGCCTCAAGAAGCCCCTCTAACAAGTAACATATATTCCAATATCCTAATGATGTGAATAACTAAACAAATTACCACAATTAAAGAACATGACATGGTGGACTTCATTGCCAAATTCACGATGCCTTCACCAAACGAGAATGATGCCGAGGACAAAGCAACACTGCCAAAAGAGCAGGTGTTAAGAAAAGAAAAGCAGAATCCGAAGGTCCAAAATATTTTTTTTAACAACTCATCTAAAATGCAAAGAGTTGTGTGTAGGTTTAATCCTAGGATCACCATGACGGTATCAAAATTTCAAATATTTCATCTACCTCATATTCACGACATCAAACAACACATGCGAGTTTGAAACCCTCATTACTATACTCCGAACTAAAAAAAAAACAACTCGAATGGTTAACATGAAAGTACATCATGATTATCATCTTATCGTGAATTAAATTCGTGAAGAGTAGTGGACGACTCACTAGATCTGAAACCCTCATTACTATACTCCGAAAAAAAAAACAACAACTCGAATGGTTAACATGAAAATACATCATGATTATCATCTTATCGTGAATTAAATTCGCGAAGAGTATTGGACGACTCACTAGATCCATGGTCTTTGCAACGTCTCTGTTAAAAATGTTGAAAGTGTGGAGCCTAATTGGTCGCCGAGCTGACGAGTTGGAATGCTGAAGATCGATGTCGATCATCGAGCTGAGATTGATTGTCGAGCAGACTACGTCGAGCTAGAGACCAGATGGTAGTGTGTTTGTCCTTTTGGTCAGAAATTAGGTCAATGGTATTTAGATTATTTCAGGCCTGTTTATTGCCCTAAATTTTTCTCTATAAATATGATGTAGCCGCCACTTTTATCTGTGTGGGAAAAAAAAGAATAAGTCGATACAGAGTGAAAAGAGAGAACGAGTGTAAACAAATTTTTCCGATTGGATTTATAGTGAAATTTGCAGCGGTAAAGTGGACGTAGATCTCACGTTGAGATTGAACCACTATAAATCTTGTGTCTTGTTTTTTGCATTTGTTTATTTCATTTTCTGATTAAAAAGGGGTTTCGGCGTTGAAATCCTGACAAAAAAATATCACGGTCTTGAAAAATCACTTATTTAATTATAAAAAAATTAGTTAGTATCAAGTAGACTAAGTGATGTCGCTTGTTTTTATGAAGGGGATGCTCTCGTTACCACACCATGCATAGGAGGAATTGTGTGGATTGAGCTTGGAGGATATTTTTATGGGTCCATTAGGTAAATAATCATATTTACAAAGCCAACGTTTCGTAAATCTTAGGTAAATAATCACTTTTATATATTTACACACGTAAATCTTAGATACATAGCCATTTCCATTTATTAGGCCACATCATCTTTATGGCTATTTACATAAGATTTACGAAACGTTGAAACGTTTTAGGTGGCTATTTAGCTAATTTTTTTTTTTGTATTTTTAAGTTAATTTTAATATATATTTCTTACATGTTTCTATTTAGTTCATAATTAATTAGCATGTTTCCCTCTTCTCTTTCATTATTTAGGTTGTTTCTAGTTTTCTTGATTTAGAATCCAGTCTTGGAAGAAATACCAGTGAAACTTATTAGTTACTGTTCCTACCATTACTGTAAAATGGATTCTTATAGCGTAATCGTTTTATAAACGCCAATGTGCTTTTAAAAGCGACATGCCACCGCAAAAGTTATCATCGAGACTTGGAAGAACCAGAGTTTTTAACTATTTAGAAACAAGATATCGTTTATAAGTCGAGATTTGGACGATGGATTAGAAGCGACACTAGAAGGGAGATGTCGCTTTCTTAAAAATGGACGGTAAAAGCGGCATTTGTCGCTATTCTAAATGACTTAATTTTTCCTTCTAAACATTATTAAGTCGGAGAGTAAGTCTGGACGTCATACTTTGATGGAAATTTTCAAGATCCTTTTCGAGGAAGCTCTCAGCGCACTCATCATTCCAATCATTTGGTTAGGTCCTTTAGATTGTGGTCTAAAGAACCTCCGCATGATTTGAGCGGATTTTTGTCACGAAAGGCTCTTTCGCTGGGCGTCTCTTGAGCCGGGGAGAGAAAAATGAATTTCTTATTATTTTGTATGACTTCATCTAATAAGAGTATTTGGTCTAAAACATGCGTTTTAGGAATTATTGATATGTATAGTGTCTATCCTTTATTTTTGTTGTATTAAAAGGTTAATTACTTAATATTTATATCGCCATTCGATGTGGTATAAAACAGAGAATAATTAACAATGTTTCCAAAATGATAAAAAAAACAAACGAGTATTTCGTTCCTAATTTTCTAATAGACTATGGGTGGTATGGTATGTCGAGTGTGGCATTGTAGCAAAGCTAGCATTTAGGATCAGCTCAGTGCGTGGTATTTCCGTAAATAAACTCCCTATTAAAAAGCTGTTTTCAACAGATTCCGAATCATTCGGAACTCAAAACCACAAAACAGCCACAAACCTTAAACTGACTCTCTCTTTCTCTCTCATTTCTCATATTTCGAACAATCAAAAACCAAATCTCCCAAGCTTCCTTAGAGTTTTATTCACACACAAAAAAAAAAAGCGTGTATATATATACATATCTACATAGTAATAAATAACAAAAAGCAAAAAAAACAAAATCTGAGATCTAAGACCCGATTATGAGCCCATCAAAATCCCACAATAATAACAACACCACCAACAACAATAACCATGGCTACAACTGGGTCCCACCGCCGCTGAAGATCAACAAAGCCTCGCATCCGATCAAGAAAACGACGCCGTCGCCGCCGCTATCTTCGTCGTCGTCGTCGTCGTCGAAGCCTCCGTCGCAGCAGAGACATCCGGTGATAATCTACACGCACTCGCCGAAAGTGATTCACACGCAACCAAAGGACTTCATGGCCTTAGTCCAGAAGCTGACGGGTCTCAACTGTCAAAAGCCCACCAACAATAGCAACAAGGCCCAAAAGAAGCCCATCTCCGCCGCCGCCGACGATAATGACTCATCCTCCGTCGTCACGGAAGATCACGCCGAGCCATGCGCTTATAACAACAACAATCCGTACGATCAAATTATGATGACTACGTCTTCTCATAATTCTCAATCTCAATCTCATCATCATTATCTTCTCCACCAGGGATTCACCCAGTTCCCTCACTCTTGATCCATTTGCTATATACACGTTTCTCCTTATTAATTTCCCAATAATTAGTTTTCAAGTTTTGCTCCGAAATCTTTTTTTTTTTTTTTTTTTTTCCATTCAGATTCAGCCAATAATACCTCCAACAAACTTTTGATTTTTATTGTTTTTAAAACATGTATAATGTTGTTGTTCAATTTCGTTTGTATATTGAGTCATGTTTTCCTTCTGGTTAAAGTGAAATAATAAGGGAAGGGAAATGACGATCGAGAGAGATATTCTAAAATCTTATCCAACGTCCCTTCAAGGTTTTTTTTTTTTCATGTATTAGGTTTCAATGTATGCTCCTTCCTTTGAGGTAGATCACCTGAGTAAATAAAAGTTGATATATATATATATATATATATATATATATATATATATATATTCTTGAATGAGTATTTTTTTTTATTCGTTGGAAAATGATGATTCCAATTTTTTTATTATTATTATTTTTTTAATCCAATTGTGCTATATCGTCAATCTATTTGGTATCGGAAATGGATGAGGGGAAATGAGGTTTAGTCAGTGAAACGATATGAAGAGTTCGATAGTCAAAATAAAATAAAAAGCCGTTGTCAGGTAGATCTATACAAACAGTTATCAGAATGCATTCCCACATGCATATTTCTTTGTTGACGTGGATAAATCACTTTTATGTTATCTCTTTTAGAAAGGCCTTAAAAACTCTCCCTAGCAAACTCACAATGGAAAATTTTCAAGGAAAAAAAGAGTCTTATATATCATTAATGGGTGGCTTCGACCTCAATAGTACCCTAATACAAACTGGATAAAGCCACCCAATTTTGTTCCCGGAAACAATAACAAAGCTCTAAAATGAAATATTAGGGTTTTGTTTTCTTAACTCTCAATCAAATAATTTAGGTTTGCTTTAGGAAAAGATTAAAAATAAAAAATCGTCACCAATACTTATTTGTTTTCATGTTTAAAATAAGTTCATTAAGGAATAATGCACCAGCGGCGTTTTCTCTTCAGTGTCATTATTTTCTCTTTACCGATGCGTGTGCTCTTTGTCTTTATTACAACCTAGCTACGAACAAGAATAGAAACAAGAGAATAGTGGTACCTAGTTTAGTGTAGTGGTAATTCTATACCACTTCCAACAACAAGTGCCGCCTAACAAATTGGAAATGGGAGAATAGGAGAGAAAGAGAGAGATAGAGAGAATCGGGATTGAGGAAATGAAAATTTTTCTTATTGATAAATCACTGAAGAAATTAGCGTTAAACTTTAGCTAACTTAATGGCTTCCACCATGTAGAGTCATAAAGGAAATGAAAATATAACATGTGTATTCACTAATACACGTCAAACCCGGCCTTAAATAGAGCATATGACACCACTTCTTCCATACTCCCCCTCAAGCTATACTCCGAGGTCTTTGAGATGATACTGATTGTGTAAAAAAAAAACTTTCACATCATTCATAAGATAATGGCATCCACGTATAATATAACGGCCACAAAAGAACTTCCACTTCCTCTAGTGAATAGAGAATAGACGGCGTTTGATTGTTTGAAACCTGTTTAAATAATAGCATTGGTGAACTTGATGTTCCACTGCCTAGATGCCTGTGTTAAGCCATATAATGACTTATGTGACTTGCATACTAGTTTAATTGACATAAAGACTAGTTCTGTGAAGCATATCCATATAGACTTCCTCAAACAAATCCCCATTTTTATGTCTAATTGACATAAAGACCAATTTTGTGAAGCAGTCAGGGCAAAAAAGAGCTTGAACGTTAACAGCTTTGCAACATGAGAAACGTGTCAAGATAGTCAACTCCTTCTTGTTGACTATACCCTTTTGCCACAAGTCTGATTTTGTGGAGTGCCAAAGTTCCATCAAAATGTAATTGTTAGTAAAAAGCCATCGACAACCGATAGGCTTCTAGTTATGAGGCAAAGGAACAACAATCCAGATTTTTTTTTTTGGGTGATTAGAGCCTGAATTTCTTCATCCACAACCGTTTTCCAATGAGGATATTTAACAGCTTGGTGATAGAATTTTGGTTCATGGTTAACATATACAGAGAGAACAAAAATTCCATGTGCAGAAGAGAGATTATCATAACTAACAACATGAGAAAGATAGTGAGGTGAAGTTTGAGTTGGACCTGACTATTCTTGTGTTAAAAGACATTGATAATCTTGCAAATAGGATGGATGAGTTCTGTGTCTATCAGATCTCAAAATGTTAGTCTGTGAAGTCTCAGTTTCATTATGGTTGTGAACAAGATTTGTTCTCTCCGATGGAATGATTGGAAATTATCTATTGCGACATGCATTGGATCAGGATGTAACTGTCAAACAACCACATCACGAGAGTTAAAAATCTATTTTTTGTTGATATCTAGGAGTTTGTATCCTTTGTTCCCGGGTGGATATCCAAGTATAACACACTTGCGTGCCGACAAAGCAAATTCGGTTCGATGATCAGTTAGAGTAGGTGCAAAGGCCAGACATCCAAATACTCTAAGATTCTCATAGTTAACATTTTTCTTAAACATCAGTTCATATGGAGACTTGTGTGTCAAAATAGGAGATGGAGTCCTATTTATGATATATGCAGCTGTTAAAATGCAGTCAGTCCAAAAGCGAACATGAATTTTGGATTGAAAGTGTACAAGAAACATTCAAGAGATGTTGGTGATTTCTTTCGACCATAGAGTTTTTTTGTGGACACTCAACACAAGAAAACTTATGAACGATGTATTTCTTGGAAAATAAGTCAAAGTGTATGAGTTCAGATCGGAAAAGATTGATAGAAGTTGAGAATTTGTTAGTAGCACAAAATCTAGGAATAATATCATGCACATTAGACTTAATGATGAGTGCGTTTTATATGTACAAATCGCTCGTTCTCGGGCTTAAAGACTCATTTGCATCCAATGGCTTTTACACCATCAGGCAACTCGACGAGATCCCAGACTTGATTAGTTGCCATAAACTTCATCTTCTTATTCATGGCCTTGTGTCATAAGTTAGATTCTTTAGAACTTACAGCTTGTTAAAACGTTTCAGGATCATTCTCGGCTCCAATGTTATAGTCCATTTCTTGTAGATACACTTCATAATCACTAGGTATTGCTGATTTTCTAACTCTAATAGATCTTCTTAATGTTGCTTCATCATTCTCTTGAGGATCTTGTCGTTCAATCTATTGTTCAACAAGATCTTGATCAGAAACTTGATCTAAAGGATCAACATTATTAGCTTGTGGAATTTCAACAGCTGGTTGTCTTACACACGATTGAGCTTGATGAATGTGTATGATAATCAGTCTATCACTTGAACTAGAAAGTTGAGCTTCATTGTGATCCAATGCAGAGACTAAGTGATACAATTGATCACTCCCACTAATCAAGTCATCCTAAAAAATATTGCATTTCTTGATTCCACAATCCTAGTACTGTGAGATGGATAATAGAATCTATAACCTTTAGTCTTTTCAACATATCAAATGAAATACCCACTAATAGTCCTAGGGTCTAGTTTCTTTTATTGTGGATTATAAATTCTCACTTCGGACGGGCATTCTCAAATGCGTATATGTCGCAAAACCGAAAAACCCGCAACCCTTACTCCCTTTTTTTTTCAGTGCAATCCTTTTTGTGCTAGTCCATATCCAAGAGCTTGCCTGGCTAAAAAATTGGATGGAGGGTCTCGACCTTCTGCTTTTACTCATAGGAGTTTTATCTCTCGTTTTAAACCGACCAGGAAAGAGAGAGCGTTTTTTATCAAGAACCGTAATTAAGAGTATGGGGTTCTCAATATCTGTAATGGATCTCTTTCTTCGGAATTATACTGAACTGGTCCTCCTGTTTTATTCTTGAATACTGACCGTGAATTTGGAAGGATTTTCCAGGACGGGATCCACTCCAATCCCAAATTACATGGAATGGTATGGACCCATGGTAAGTATAGACGTTGAAGGCGAGGAAAACTCTCCGTCACTTCTTGTAATACCATATTTACTCTATCAATATATCTCCTTGAGGGGAAGAGGAAGAGTGACCAGTGACTCCATATGGGTTCATTTTTTAGATAACCCATTCTTTTTCAAAGAAAAAAATAAGCGGCTTGTATATGATTATCTATACTATAGTTGTTATAGGTCTAGGAATTCACTCTTTTAATACCTTCGAACGAAGTATTATTAAGGTATGAGGTATCGAAGATAAGATAATACCAGAAAGAGATACTCGGGTCGGGGTCTGCCCTTTTCGCCGCCTGCCATCCTATGAGCTCTGTACGAGAGGCACCAATCGAAGCCTCGTACGAGGATACGAGCGGCACCAATCGAAAGATCCTTGAGGTACGAGAGGTATCGTAGATACTCATACTGTAGGAAAGAGGTACCAAGTCATCACTAATCATGGGAATATCCAAGGATAGAACCGAAAGCATGAACAACGAGATAATCCGATACAGAGCTGTAGCCAACGTCGTTATTGTTGTTGTCGGCCCTCCAACAAGAAAAGGTATAAATATGGAAACTTCTCTGCCATTTGGATCGGAGAATTTATGGAGGAAACTGGGTTTTAAATTTCCAGAAACCCCGAGCTCTCGATATGATCATTGTAAGATTGATTCTATCATTTCATTCCTCGGGAAGGAAAGTGCCTCTGCGAAGTTATCAATACGCATACAGAAATCGGCCAGAAATTCTTGGATTTCTTGCAATATGAGATTGAATGCCTGGCTCCTGGAATACCATGCTTTCATTTATTTGAGAACCTGTGAAAGGAATTTTTTGGAAACATAACTTTTTTTTATTTAACAGACTAAATAAAAGTTCTCGGGTCTTAGAGAGCCATTCGTAAACAACGAATGAATGACTGGTTCCATAACTTCTATTCAAGCAGTTTATGTACCTGCGGACGATTTGACCGATCCAGCTCCGGCCACGACATTTGCACATTTAGATGCTACTACTGTTAGCTACAGCACTGCACGGGCCGATACGCACAACGCCTAGTATCCATCATTCACGGCTAGGACTACTGGGGTATCTAATCCCATTCGCTCCCCTAGCTTTCGTTGACCACATTGATGTTCACCTATCTATCGGAACAAGTCATGGTTTTTATCTTAAAGAAGTTATTGTTACAACCATAGAACTTTCCCGTAACCCCGCATGCGGCTCACACCATTCGAGGTAAAGAAAAAAAACACTCTTTATTCATTCTTATTAGAACCAATCAATTCACTTGGTCTCTACCCCTTACCTTAATAATCTGGTTATCCTAATCGATCCCGGAACAATTCAATTCCTCACTCAATTGAGAATCTGTAGGTAATCAAAGAAATGTTCTATAAGAGTTCAAATGCATTAATGAAAGAGACTCTCGGAACCAGCTGGTTCTAACTCAAAAGGCGTCTTTAAAACAGCCTTGGTTGGAACTCGGTTTAATAAATACACAACTATTTTTAGTGATTCAGTCTACAAGAATTGAGGAAGTCTTGTGTTACTCATCATACTTCTCATCATGTCCATGAAGAAACTTCGCAAATGGTCCAGGTGCTTGTTCATTCTACATGTATCTACCATAATACTCTCCACCTCTATTTGATCTCACTATTTTGATTTGTTTACCACATTGTTTCTCTACTTCAGCGTTGAAAACTTTATAGGCGTCTAAAGCTTTGTCTTTAGAACGAAATAAATAGATGTACATATATCGTGAGAAATCATCAGTGAAGATGATAAAGTATTTTGGACTACTTGCATCCATGTCAGGATAACAAATATCTATATGTGTGATTTCTAACAACTCAGTACTTCTCTTTGCACTTTTTTTTATACATAAACCTTTAAATCAACAAATCCTCAAACATAAAGACAAAACTTACCTTGATAAATCTGGAATATGTCGTGCAGATCGGTGACGAAACTGAACACCAAAAGAAACCCAGCCTGGGTGTAGACCGATACGTAAAGGGGAGGAAGAGAGGATGAGGGAAAGAAGAAGATGAGAGAATGGGTTTTTCAGCCGAGCAAAGAGAGAAATGAAGAGAGAGAAATTTGCGAAAATGAGGATTTGGGATTGAGAAATCAGGAGAGAGAATAAGGGTAAGAAATGTGGAGAGAGAAAAAAGAATATTTTTAGTTGGGGGATCAGAGTAGTCGTAGTAGGAGGTAGCGGCGGCGAAGATCGTGTCGGAGTAGTGGTGGAAAGCAACGATGATAGGGTATGAGTAAAAGTGGGAAGTAGCGACGGTTGCCAAATCGTCCAATTATATTAATCATAAAAAATTATAAATAGATATCTACTCACAATATTAGTGGTATAAACAATTATAAAAAAAATATAAATGGACGACAAATTGAGAGGGAAGAATAAAAAGTGTGAGAGAGAAATTAAATGAGAAAAATAAGAGAAATTAAGTGCTTAAGAGAGAGATAATAATAAAAAAAAACAAATCAAATATCAACCTTTTATCTACAAAATAAATTGTAAAAGAGAGAGATAATAAAAAAAATCAAACCAAATATCAACCTTTTATCTACAAAATAAATTGTAAAGGAGAGAGAGAGAGAGAGAGAGAGAGAGAACCTTTTATTTACAAAATAAATTATAATTAAGAGAGAAAGAAGGGAAACAAATAGAGGAAATATACTTTTGATTTATTTACGTATAAAATGTAGGGTTTTTTCCTATATGTTGTGCAAGTTTCTCTTTTAAAAATGCTAAATAGAAAATTTAACTGCGTATGTTTGGGTTGAAGACGAAATTCAGAACATCCGTTAAAATTCCAAAACTCTGTATATTTCCACTGCGCGAGGTATGAACTTTCTTCTGCATCTTCATCGTTTTCCAAAACTTATTTCTTCCCCTGTGTTTTACTACTTTTTTTTGGGCTAAAAACTGACTCCCTCCGATTCCGTGGCCTCCAAGTCTCCGTTTCTAGCATCGGTGAGTCGCTATTAGCTCTCTTTTTTTTTTCTTTTTTTTTTTCTCTCTGCAGTGGTGTTTTGAGTTTCCAATGTGTGTGTGTGTTTGGTCGGAGTTCTCGGCTTGGCTTTATTAACATTTTTTTTTTCATCTTCGCAGGGACTTTTCCGACTCAACCAAGCATACTTCTATTCCGATTACAATCGGCTCTCTCAAGGTGACTTTGCCAACTTGTAACCTCTGTTCATATATATATACATATATATATATATATATATATTTATTTGTTAATGCTATTTCTGAAAGTTTGGTAAACTAACATGCAAAAGTGAATCACATGATAAATTTTAAGGGCTTGATAAAATAGTATGTAAATTTAACAGCAAACAGAAAACTGATCAACTTGAATAACAAGATGTTAATGCAGCGTTTAAGATACTTTCTCTGTCTGTTGTTTTTCTTTCACCGTTTTGTTTGGCCTTTGTTATTTAGTGCTTGTGTATGAGTATTTGCAAAAGAAGGAAGAGAAATAAAATAAATTGTTAAAGTCCAATTTCAATTTTCCAACATTAAATTAAAACATTGAAGTCGAATTGCTTCTTCTTGCGGCCTTTGCTTGTTTCGTAAGATCAGTTGTCACAGAAATTCGCATGGTCAGTACTCTCATTTTCGATAAGTTGAGTATCTAGTGTTCTCACTCAGTGCATAAGCCATTATCGATAAGTTTTACAAGTTCGGATGTTGATCTGTTTGAGGTTCTCAGGCAGGCATTAGGTATCTTCGAAGACATTCAATCTCAGTCCGGATTAACCTTCTTCAATGGCACTATCAAATAAGGTATTTTGTTTTGAGTTTATTATATATGTTTTCCTTAACTTATCCTAGAAAGATGGGTTTTATATTAGATATTGTGATTTTGCTAATTTAAATGTTCTAGATACTCGGTTTATTTTCTATTCAATTTATCTTGAACTTTGTAAGTGTCGTACTTTGGTTTATACGAACACAGAAGAAACCTCTGTCTCCAATGTTAAACCGATAAATATTTAACTTGTTTTTGAGTTTTGAGTTTTTTTTTTTT